>NW_020653710.1:738381-752863 GCF_003589595.1 Hyposmocoma kahamanoa | reverse complement strand
GGCGTAGTAATAAACGACTTCTATTCTATTCTATTCTATTCTAATTTGTGGCTGTCTATATGTGTGTCCATGGCACCCGCGACACAGGGTTTCCCTAGTGCGGGGCTATGTTGAGTGTGTGCGTTATTTATTTATTATTTATTTATTTATGAAAATGTTAACTGTTGACATGCTAAAAAGGTATTTTAGTGAAGAGCGATACTATAAAGGGTTATGTATAATAGCAGCGTTGTTATAAATTAAGAAAATAACAAAATCATTATCAATGAGGCATTGAGTTAGGCTGATGATACTCTTTTGTGAGACAGTGAAGTTTTGATTGAGATTTGTTTTTCTAGTGTAAGTACAAACTTTGATTGTTCTAAAACCATAATTATGTGGTATAATAAAGTAAAATTGTGACAATGATATTGCCAAATTATTGCAAAATAAACAAACTAAAAGTCTGTACATTTAGAAGAATGAACTTTAGCACTGAATGTCATAATTCGAGTAATTTTAAGTATGAACAAAGTAAAATAATATCTAGTGCTATGTAAATCACAATCCAAAATCATTCCTAGCACCTTTCACCATCGATTGTACAAGAGTGAGAGCCTTTACTGTCAATATTAATTCATTTATACAGGTTGGAACAGAACGACCGACAAAGTTGTGCAGCGCAAGTGCATCACCAGATTATGCGCATGGCGCGTGGCGGACGCTCACACATACCAAGCCGCGCTGCTTCGTTTATATCGGAGTTACCATTATTATTATTATTATTATTAGGATGGCTTCATTCAAGGCGTATGCATTCCGTCATTCGACAGATATAATGTCCTCTGGTTGTGGCATGTGCCTTCCCAGTATGGAACTTCGTACAACCATCAGGGGGTAGTATTGGGTGAGTAGATGAACAGGAGTTTCATCCGCCTTGTGGCAGAATCTACATTCTTTATTCTCTCTCTGCCCAATATTTGACATGTGCTTGTTTAAGCCACAATGCCCTGTTAAGGCTCTAGTGAGCATTCTTATGCCATTTCTATCCAAAGGTAGAGCTTCTCTACAGTGTTTGGCACTGTAGGCAGATATCAGGACTTTTGAAATCTCAAAACCCTTGCTCTGTAGCCACACTTTGTCGGGAGAGATATGCTCTCGTTTAACAAAGTGAGCTTTGCCAGGCTGTATGCTATCCCTATGAAGGGTTCGGGTCCAATAAAGGTTTCCCTAGCACCAGCCTTTGCCCTCCATGTCAGAGTGGCCTGGAACCCAGCGCAGGACCACTGTATTACTTTCCCCGAGAGCATTCAGTATTTTTACACAATTCTCTACAATCCTTGATGTTTGGGTGACTGAGGCTAGGCATGTGGAGCCACTTGACTACCTGAGTTTATGTAAATATGCTTGTCAACGTAGCCTCTTCTCAGGTTCAAATCCGCACAAGTAATTATGGCGTACACTTCGACCTGAAAGATAGAGGAGTGTCGTCCCATGTTCAGCTTGTAGCTGAGCTTGTGTCTCACGCCGTGTATACCACAGCCTACGTTGGGTCCCATCTTAGACCCATCGGTATACCATAGGAGGCTACCGTCCTTCCAGGTGAGACTGTTAGTTTCCCAATCCTCCCTAATTGGAAATTCTACCTAGTAGAGTTTTTTAAAGTTTTATTCGGGAAGCATGACATCAGAAGTCATTCCCAGAACAGAGTGTTCCAGCATTGAATCTTGGGCTGATCGCAATGTCTGGAAGAGCCATCTACTCCTTAACCTAGTAGTAAGCCTGTACATGCTGGTACTGGCCTCTCTCTGTACGAATAAATGCAGAGGAGCCAGGTTCAGCAATGCATTTAGGGCCGCCCCAGGTTTGGTGGACATTGCTCCCGTTGCTAACAGGCACGCGATGCGCTGTAGACTGCCCAATGTGACAATTTTGGTTGTTTAGCTGACTTTAGCACTCCAAGCAACAGAGGCGTAAGTCACAATTGCCTTATATAACCAGAGAGTCATCTGTGATTTTAGACCTCAACACTTTCCCACCATATGGCTACAGATACCTAAGGCCATTTTGGCCTTGTTGACCGTGTTAGCTATATGGCGGTTCCACCTTAGGGTTTGATCTAGGGTTATCCCTAGATATTTGAGTTCTACGGAAAAGCCCACAGCCCTGCCACCAAGAATCGGTTCCACTAGCTTGTCTTTTCCGCATTGATTTACCATCGAGTTACATATTTGTTATATTAAGCTTCGGTTATAAAATGCTACATGGTTATTATATTTCGTCGCTTCATTCTCGATATAATATTTAACCAGGTAGTTTCCTTAACTTTCTAGGCAACACCGCTTTGTAGAGAAATAAAAATGTTTTGACGTTGACACTCCATACCAGGAATCAACCGCCACTTTCTATCCTCATTCTTTTTTCGTGCGTGGCAACAAGCACACCTCCACAGCTCCGTTAAAATGTCAGAGCGAACAAACTTAGAGAAAATCGATTATTATAAATAAACTGAAATACTTGGAAAGTACAGATGCCAAACGTCGTCGGCGTTATAGGATCATAATATCATCGGACGCGTCGCAATTAATTTAATTGCAATTGATTTCAATTGAATTGATTTTTTAATCTGATTGAATTATTGATTGAAATTTAATTGATTAACGCCCAACAATGCGATCAGTTTCATAAATCACAAGGGTGGGATCCAATACTCCCACCTTAACGATTTGAGTAAACCAATTTGGCAATGGTGCGAAAAGCGCAACATAATTTTGTATGCATATGTGCATATTATGTAAATACAAAAGATAATCGCGCCGATGTAGAATCTAGGAAGACTAATCCCAATACCGAGTGGGAGTCGTCCTCTCGCAAGTTCCAGACCATTGCCAGACTTTTCGGACAACCCGAGATTAATCTTTTTGCATCCCGCACCAATGCCAAATCCGCTATTTTTGTCTCTCGGTTTCAGGAACTACAAGCACTGACCAAGCAAATGGTACTCTTGGTTTTCAATATTGGTCTTCTCAGCCATGGTTCCTCCTGCTGCAAAGCCACATACTGATCACATAATAGTGATAGAACTTCACTTCAAGAAGTTAATTTGATCACCTATAACAGGTTATAACAAATGTATTGAAGTATTGAATTTTTAAATTCCGACTAAACGTAAACTTAAATTTTCGAAAACCAATTTATAATAAAACAATTATGCTTTCAGGGAAATTTGTATGCTTTTTATGTTTGTATGTTTTTTGTATGCTTATTTATAAGTTTGTATGCTTAAAGAAAAGATTGAGTTAACGTAGGTTTATTTTGTAATATTCCCAGAAAAAACTACAAAATTAATTAATTCAACCAAGCTAAGACTGATGAGCGATTAATGCGTTTTGAACAATTAAGTGCAGACCTGACATCCATCTGTTGGTAGGTCAATGGCTAAAACGAAGACTGCCATAAAACATAAATACTTACTCCTAAATAAAAACCAACTCCTGTAGTCAAGAAAGGAATAACAAAAAAAAACTCACTTATCCTCCCTGTGACGCCTCTCCTCCCTCAGACGACGGTCCCGTTCCCTCTCTAGATCAACACTGGTACTGCGACTATGAGAGTGTGCGCCATTGCTGCCTTCTGGCTTTTGAAGGTGGGAGTCCACCGGTACTTCTTCAACTGGAACAAACAACAAGAGCTGTACAACCTGCAGGCTTGTCGCACCTAGAAGTTACTCACAATTGTTAACCAAAGACAAGATACATAAATAACAATTTAACTCGTATTTGCTTTTACTTCCACCTACTTACAAGAGTGAAAATATAAAAATGAATAAAGGAATGAATATTTTTTAACATTAAAGTATCTAATTTAAACTAAATGTTTAACTGGACTATATAAATTTTTATTTCTGTAGGTACTAAGCAGCTATAGCGCCAATAATAGCACAATTTTTGTACTCAATAGGTGAGGAAATCCATATGCATTGAGGTTCATATTCATATAAATGTTCCATCTTCAACAGCTATAATCAACCAATTAGCCAGCATTTTAACATAATTAGTAATATACATATTTGCAGTCAATGTTTCACAAGCATAAATCATATTATCAACCAGAAATGTTTATTAACATCTTAGCCAGTCTAGAACTGGTGCAGATTGGTTCCACTATACAAAAATATTGAATTTTTACATTTCACGTTGCAAGGAACAGTTGTTTTGCCAATAGAGAAGTGCATCCAAAGAGATTTGCTGCATGTACACCTTAATAAAATGGTTTCTGATTGCAGTTTTGTGGAGAAAGGTTCATGACATAAGCAGATGATGTAGAATTATTTTTGCTGCTTTTATAAATAATCTGCAACTTATTTATCAGTAACCATGGACGCTTTCCAACATACCCACCTGCCGAGGGCCGCACAGCGCACGTGGCAGCCGCGCTCTGCCACCCACTCTGAAACGATGAGCAAAATATGCCATTATCATGTCAACGTTAGGTTCCACCGCCTCCGATCATGATCTCACGATGAAACAAACAAACAATGCGCGTCATTTGAAGATGCCAAAGCTTTTAGGTTATAAACGCAGATAGATGAGATCATCATTGGGGGCAGGCGACTTACATTTAAGAAAATATTGAAAGTGGAACTAACCGTCTGGAGAACGGTCCTTTTTGCGATCCTTGTGCTTCTTATGCCGTTTACGTTCGCGTTCCTCCCCGTCCAAAGGCGACCGAGACCTACTCCTATGCTTCTTCTTTTTGGATTCTTTCTTGTGTTTCTTTGAACCCATTGTAAATATAAAGTTATGAAATATGTATCGAAGCTTTTTCTGCTAAGCTATGTACTACACATATGCAAAAATAAAATTTGCAATATTATTTTCACACCACAGTAAACGCCATCTTTTAGACCATAGTGACCATAGATTAGAAATATTAAAAGCAAAGTGCAAGATTTTTTTTTTTATTTATTTCTGGCCATGGAAACAAAGTCCTTCAGCCGAAAACATAAAAATAAGTTTTTCTGTAAATATGGCCGCCACAAAGAGTATAAGCATTTGAGGCGGGGCGGCGTGCTTGGATTGACTCGGGATTCCTTAGAACGGGCCGATACGGGTATTTTAGTTCGAGATTCGTATAATTTCGCGTTTTAATCTTCGATTAAGGCACAATAGCACTATCCTATTCCACTTTAAACTAGATTTCACAAAATAATTGAAAGTCAAAATAAAAATGACACTTTTCCCTCCAAAAGGCCCAGAGCAGAGCGAATCCGCAAAGTGCAAGAGTATGTACAGTGTTGCCAGATTTTTCCGAAGTTAATTCGCCAATTTAGTACTTAAAGCATATAGGACGGGAGGGAAAAGTGAACGTGATAACATTTTTAAGTCCAAAATCATAACTATTAATAATTCATTGAAATTTAGTGATTGGGCGACTGTGGGAATTCACAAAAGTAGACAAAGGCTATATGATCTTTACGATGAAAGGACCTATAACACTAGTAACAGTTTTAATGATTTTGTTAGGAAATATTCGAAAATGTTTAAACGTTAATTAAATAAAAAGCAGTGGAATGTAGTAAAAACGACTTGGAATATTATAAACAGCGAAACTGGAAGGGTCTAACCTCGTCCCTTAGATTTTCAACAAAGATTTAATGACAAAATTGTAAACACAGACGCAGAAGTTGCTAAAATATTTGATTTTTTTTTACTGACATTCCAATTTTGACTACTAAGTCGTTAAATTCATTTCCCAAAGTTATCAAAACGGCTCGGCTCTGCAGTGTACACGATTAAAAAAATAAGGAAACTTTCAAACGTCGAAACCGCTAGATTGGTTTACTTCAGCTACTTTCACAGTCTAATGACATACGGCATTTTGCTTTGGGGTAATGTCGCCGATATCAATAAAATCTTTGTCCTGCAGAAACATGCAGTTAGGGCAATTTACAATCTGGGCCCCAAAGTACCTTTGAGAGATAAGTTTAAGGAAATTAACATTCTTACACTAGCCTCACAGTACATTTATGAAAATGTAATTTATGTTAAAAGGAATAGTAATTTCTTTATGAAAAATAGTGACAGACCCAAGATTAATACGAGGAATAAAAATAAACCAGCTTTCTTGATAGTCGTCTTTACAAAGTCAAAAAATCATATTAAAGGGCAATGTATACGCTTTTATAAGAAAATTCCGTTTTATATACAAAATTTGCCTTCCGCGAGGTTGAAAACTATAGTGAAACAAAAACTTTATACTAAAGGTTATTATACAACTTCTGCGTACTTGGATGACAAAAGTCCGTGGTAGTAAACCGTTTAGCTCATGGGGTAGTCTCGATCTCTGATATTTCAAAACAAAAAAATATATTGTAAATGTTGAATGTGTACAAACGTTATTTACAAAGAGCGACCCCTAGAGTTTCTTGCTCATTCTTCTCAGGGGAATTTGCCGCACGAATGAGCGATAGAGTTTAACCAACGTGACGATTTCAAGTGTAATAATGCTTACCTATGAAATAAAGATTATTTTGAATTTTTTTTTAAGGTAAAGCACGAGTTTTATGTTTGGTACATGCGTAAAACACGAGTTTTCTTTTTTTGTGTGCCAACTTTCATATGCTCTGATATTGGCTATACCTTTTATTATGCACTTTTTATACTTTGTAACGTCTAAGTTCTATGAATAAATTTATTATTAGAGTGTTAGGTCAAGTTACGTTCGGTGCTATTCCGAAAAATTTCAAAAAGTGGAAATTTTAGCGAAAAAATTCCCGAAAAATTGGAAAATTTTTGAGTTGGAAAAACAAGACTAAATTATTTCACAAAAGCGAAAAAACCTCCAACAACCATTTTTGACAGATGTTAACTTCATATATATGGAGAAATAGCAGAAAAAAATACGGAAATATATTTATTTTTCTGAAAAATATGCTTTAAAAAAAATGGAAATTTTTCCATGACCCAACACCAGGTATAGTTACTGTTGGACAATTTTCAAATTTCCAAAAAATTTCAAAAATGTCAATTGGTGGAAATTTTGTCCGGAAAAATTCCCGAAAAATTGGCAAAATATTAATTATATTCAAAAATATGATTTTTTCAAAATGGACCAACATTAGACCTAGTGTTAGGCCATTTTGAAACCATCGTATTAAAAAAAAACTGAATATTTTTCCTTTCCACGTTCGAAAGTTGCCATCTGTCATAAGTCGAAGAAAACCCTACTGAAAACCTTTTATTTTTTTTTCCATGAAGAAAACGATGAAACCTTATGAAACCATAACATTTTGTTTACAATTTTTTTTCGCTGTTGATGTTGTCCTAAAATAATTTAAAACTTATCTCATTTTTTATTGTAGGTATGTTACGCGATTACTCCAGTATTTGTGAACCGATTTTGATGATTCTTTTTTTGTTGGAAAGAGGATACCTCAGTATTAACAGATTTCAATAAAACTTGGCAAATAGATGTAATTCCAATAAAAAAAACGATAAGCAAAGTTGACAAACTTTTTTAATTATAACATTTCATGTCATGAATATAACTGCACAGTAAGTTATATTTTTCAAAAGGTCTGTGTTGAGCACGAGACATCCCAAGGTTTGTTTAAATTATTATTTCAAGCAATTGATCTATGAGGCGAGGACTTAGTAAGTAGAGGGACAGTCAAAGAATATATCGACCCTGGAAAGCGATTTTGTCGTATCTCGAAAAATAGCAAAATGAGTTTTTTATATATTTGGAATCAGAAAAAAAATTGCGCATTTTTTGGTCTAGGTCTCATAAAATTCTACGACGATATTTTTTCGTTATACGACGTCGATTGTTGACCCTGATTTTTTACGAAACACACGGAAAAATGGTGTAAATAGGAAAAATTTGCTATTTTTTTATGATAAAATAGATACATCAAGAATTTTATTTTGAAGTTGAGATACACGGTCCCCGTTTAAATGTTTCGAAATACTTACAGCACTTTATCGTGGCCAACCAACTATGGTTCACCGAGATACAGCAAATTCGCTGCTCGATAATTGTAATTAGTTAGAAATACAACAATTCAATTCGCTCTGGGCTAATTGAGTTACAATTTACAACTTTATAATTCAGTGAATGTGGCACTAGAAATGCACTTCACACGTTTTAAAATCCTATACAATTGTTTTTACACTAAATAAAAGTCCCCTTTCCCCTTCCCTCGTTTAGTTACGCTCCTTCACGATTGTAGGGCAATGGACATGATGATGAAATGGTTTGCGAATTTTTTGTGTGATGAAAAATACAGAAGATCAAAGGTAAGCCAATTTAATACCTAAATATAACAGATCGACCAATTCTAGCTGCTGCGAAAGGTTTAATATCTCTTTGTGGTGTCTTATACTGTGATATGGTGTAGGTTCCTTTATTTAGTAATAATGTCTATTACCGATTGATCAGTGTCTTGTTATCGCAGACGAATTCTTCGAGCCGTCGCCGCCGCCATCGCCGCCATCGCCGGGGTCCCGTGAAGAAAAAGATACGCGGTACTGGGCCAAAAGCCAAGGTAAAATTAACGCTTTCATAATTAACAAAACATATTCTGTACTAAATAAAGTATATATACGAGTATCTCTAAATGCAACATACCAAAAGTAAAAGGACCGCTATGCGACCGATTCGATTTCTGGTAGGACCAATTTGGGAAATGAACTTTTCTAAATTGGTTCTGGCCTGGGTGTTAATTCCTTTGCTGTAGGTTCCGGGTTTGATTCTCGGAACAAGGTAAACTTGAGAAATTAACTTTTCACGCTACTTTATTAATATAATTAACTTTTCAAGATACTTTATTTTGCGCCTTTTCATAGATGTCAACATTTTCAGTTTCGTTCGTGAACCTCTGTGTCCAACCAATGCACAACATGCGACAGTAGCACCACATCTCAAATGTCTGCAGGCGTTTTGTAGTGTCTTCTTTTAAGGTCACCGTTTCGCAGCCGTACTACATAACGTTAGGCCAGATGTAACATAAAAGTAACCTGACTCGGAGCTATATGTTCAGTTTACGGCAGCACAGAACTTTCTTTATGTTGTTAAGACGCTCGAGCATTTCCTATCCGGGTCTTGATTTCCTGATTAGGTTCCCATGCTTCATTTACCCAAGCCCCCAAATACTTGTACTGATAGTTCTTTCCCAGCTACAGATATGTTAGGGCTCAAATCCGGATTTCTCGAGACCACCATGAACTTCGTCTTGTTTATGTTCATTGATAAACCGGCTTTCTCGCTACATTCATTAACCTTATTTACAATTGCTCGCAAATCGGTCTCCGATGCTGCAATGAGAATAGTGTCGTCTGCATAACGCAAGTTGTTAACGACTTTGCCGTTGATCTTTATTCCCACTTCAAGGTTTTCAAGCGCCTTCGACATCACAGCCTCCGAGTGAACATTTAAAAGCAGCGGAGACAGGATGCAGCCCTGGCAGACCCCACGACAGATCTCAACTTGATCGGTTTATTTATTTATTTAAACCTCATTCTCAACTCTTATCGTGGCCACTTGCTTCTCATACAGGTTACGAATGATCCTGACATCCCTACCATCAAGACCAATGTCACCTAAAAGGCCCAAAAGTTGTTGATATTATCAATTAAATACATGAAAAGATTTTTTTATGACGCAGGAGGTATTTGAATCCACGGCCTTAAATGAACAACGTCCACTCTATAACCAATTCATCGTCATCCGTGTGACGTCCACATGATTGTTCCAGGCCGTGGATTCAAATCCTTCCTGCGGTTTAAAAATTGTATCCCCATATTTTCGAAATTGGTTATTGTCTGGACGTTCTGGATAGTCCCCAGAGTGAATGCCGTTGCATTGGTACTCATATTACTTCGAATTTCTAGTTTGAGACAAGATAAATGCGGTTGTCTGACTACAGAAAACCCAGACCACAAGCAATTTTTTGTAACGGTAGAGCTCCTTGTGAAAGAGTTCGTTCAGGGAGGTACCGCCATCTCACCTGTTTCTGTCGCCAAAGAGTAATGTGAGCATTTACTGCTTGGCGGGTCCGATGGTGAAGGGCAAGGGTGCTGGTGAAGCAAACGAGACTTCTCAACTTTATGTCTCAAGGTGACGGGCACAGGAGCAGTGCTCAAAGTGGCTTTGCAATTGTTATGGGTGGCCGTGTCACTTATCATCAGGAGCATGACTTGTTCGTCCCGTAATTTTTATTATAATAAAAAAAATTTGAAAAATTCATTTCCCAAATTGATCGTACCGGGAATCGAACTCGGGTTTGATAATTTACTTACAATCAGATTAAACAACAATATACAACTGATAAAATAAATACTAAGTATATATAATTATGGCCTGTACTGTCCCCCTCCTTCCACACTTCTTCTTCTGTTTCGCGCCACCGAGGTTCAGTTTTAGGCGCGCGTCTAGCTCGTCTCTCCATCGACGCTTTGGTCTGCCGCGAGGTCGTTTTATCGTATCGATCCATACTGTGGTAGATTTCGCCTACGACCACCATGCAGCAGACGTGTCCCGCCCAGTCTTTTAGGCACTTTAGTTTACCCGCTTGCTGACCCACAGCGGCGTTAGTATAAAATAATAAAATAAATGTAGTTGTTCATCTAACCGATTTCTGGGATTTTATAATACTCAAGGTGAGTAACGAGCTTTGCTGAATAAAACCGAGAAATGCTAAAGTCATGTGTTATGCCCATTTCAGTAAATTCAAATTTTGAAACGCTCCCCTGTAAACTTGTCAATTTCGACATACGATACTTTACGTAGGAGGGGTCGAAATAATAGTATTGTATGTGCTTATTTTGATTTTACTAATTTTTATTGTTGATGGCAAAACGTCGAGCGAGGAAGGAGGAATTAAAACCGATACAAGACGTTTGCGAAAACCGATACAAGGCATTATTTAAAAAACAGCAGTTTTGTTGTCTTAGGATGTGATTTGTTGAAAATTACAATGTCACAAGTTATAGCAGAAAATTTCTTAACATTGTATATACCTGTTTGATCAGAAGTGCCAATAAAACCAGAACAATTGGTTATTTTGTGTTTCAGATAGAGACTGATTTGATTTCATTGTAACCAGCGTACAAAGTGCAGTTTTTGCATTTTAATTTTAATAAATATTTACGGCATTTTAAATATAGCAGACCTGTAGTTTTATTCATATTTAAAACAAAATATACGCCCTATATCTAAAAACTACATTAGATACATCAATAAAATGGACCAACCTATCGGACTCCAAATTAGTTACAGCAAAATCACTTCTTGAAAGTTGTGTGGTATTTTGTTGCGCCGTTACAATTTCGATATACAGCAAAATTGCTGCT
Organism: Hyposmocoma kahamanoa; assembly: GCF_003589595.1. Taxonomy (NCBI): domain Eukaryota; kingdom Metazoa; phylum Arthropoda; class Insecta; order Lepidoptera; family Cosmopterigidae; genus Hyposmocoma; species Hyposmocoma kahamanoa. The sequence continues at coordinate 741,530 of NW_020653710.1, read as the reverse complement.
TAGTTTTGAAAACGCAATTGCTGTAACTAGTATAAAACCCAAGTTAAATCAATTTTAGAATAATTTCGTCAATGCTTTTTGATGGCTGTTCCGTTTACATACATCATACTTTAAAATTGACTTTCTACTAATTGAAATTAAAGAGAAATGATTTTTCTAAATAGTTTTTCGGTCGGTGTAAAGTCCTATTTTTCGAGATATGACAAGATTGCTTTCCGGCGTCGATATTATGGTGCAGAGCACAGAACAATAAATACAGTAGAAATGCTTACTAGTTTGCGTCACGAAAAAAAAGACAATGGAAGTGCCATAAGCCTCGATGACTATTGTACCACTGTCGCCAAAACTAGCACATTCATAATTTGAAACACTGAAATCCGGATAATGATTGATCGTAGCATCTAATTTAAAAAGAAATCTATTCTGGACTGTTAATATAATTTAAACTTTACTCTGTTGGCGTGTCGTTGAAACGCGCACACACTCATAGCCCCACACTAGAGAAACCCTCTGTCGCGGGTGCCATGGACACACATAGACAACCATCAATTATAAACTCACGAGAGAAATAAATGTAGGCCATACAAATTTAATTGCCTCCGTGACCGAGCGGTTACCATACTGGACTGCGACGCAGAGGTCCCGGGTTCGATTCCCGGGCCGGGAGAAATATTTGCGTGGCCTACATATATTCCTCTCGTGAGTTTGGGTGTAATTTGTGGTTGTCTACCTCTGTGTGTGTGTGTACATGGCACCCGCGATACAGGGTTTCCCTAGTGCGGGGCTATGAGTGTATGCGTTATTGTTATTATTGTGTTATTATAAATATTTCCCCCGCGAAGGGAATCGAACCCGGAACCTCTTGCGTGGCAGTCCAGCATAGTAACCGTTCGGCCACGGAGACAGTTGAATAAGTAGTGTTAGCAGTTCAATAAGTATTATTGCAAGTTACGTTTTCATTTATATTGAAATTTCAATCAACGTGCTGCCATCTAGCGATTTGTTTAACTGATTGAGATACGTATACTACATGTTGAAGTCTACCTTTCCCCACCAGGGTAGATTATTTGACCTTTCCCCACGTTTCCATCCATAAAAGCGAAAGGGCTAACAGCACTAGTAATTACAGAAAGAATGAAAATACTATGTAATTACGATAACGTTTAAATAAATCTTAAAATAATTCCAGGTGAAATGAAACAATGATGTTATAAAAAATATTTACTAAAAATCGCAATGTGAAACAAGAGTAGTACTTATGTGTAAGGTTGCGTTCCATGTGTTAGGACACATTTGCGTTTTAGCAGTCGACATCAATGACATTTGTACGCATCACGCTTATCCTTTGTCCGTGCCCGCGCCTTAATAATTTTGTGTAAAACAGTGAATATGAAACCTTTTATCTTAGGTCTTGTCCACTATTTTGATTAATTTAGTTGTATTGTTGTAATAAATTTTTGAAATAAAATCTTCTGCTGTCGAGTGTCATTTTATTGAATACACTGTAAGTATTTACTTAGAAAACATGATAATGATAAAATCTTAAACATGCTCGCAAATGTTTGAATTACTTTCAAAGTTTAAATATATATATATACATATATGTCGCGAGTTATATCACAAAGTTTGTAATAAGGAGCATGCAACAGTTTGCTTAACAAGTATGTAAATCCATTTCCGTCCGCCGGTCAAAATTTTTAAATATCTACTTACCACAGTAATAAAAGTAAAATTGTTAATAAAATACATATAAAAATATCGACAGAGTCGTGCTTTGTATTTCTATGTAAAGTGCGACGCTGACGCGTACTTGTATGTGGAGTGTAATATCGACGCGGTGTACAATTTGAATTCTCATAGAACGTAAATAGAGAATAATGTAGTAGATTCAAATTAACGGTATGTGAAAAAATATGGTCTTTTAAGTTGTGGTATCTTAATTACACATGTGGTATCATAGGAAAACATAACACGCATGATGTATTTCAACAAATATATTTTCTGAAAAATATAGCTTAGTACTGCTACCTACATAAAAAAATATTTCTTATAGTAACGCTTAAGCGCGGCGCGACGTTTAAGTTTTAACATCGATTTGTTCGTAAAACGAGCGCCACGCGACAAAGTCAGTCCGTTTAATTCGCAAAGAATGGAGTTTCTGTCGTTTTCGTTCGCACCCTCGACAGCGGCCGACGCCCCCGGAGGTGGCAGGCGCCCGCGGCGCGCGTCAGAGCAGCGCGTGCGCAGGCAGCATCCGCACGGGCGCCGGCTTGCCCGCCGCGCCGCTCTCCCACGCCGCGCACCAGCCGTCGGCGTAGCAGCCGAACAGGAGCGACGAGTCGCTGCTGTACGTCAGGCTGCGGGCGCGCGGCCGTTAGGGGCGGGGACGGCGGCCGCGGCGGCGCCGGCCCGCGCTTACCTGAGCAGCGGCACGCGCCGGTCCAGCGGCGGGATGAAGGCCACCCTGCGCAGGTCCCACGAGGAGTACAGCCGCACGGCGCCCGAGGCCAGCCCCGCCGCCACGCAGTTGACGCTGATGCCCTCCGGCGCGCTGGAGTAGCACACGCACGTCACGCGCTCCGCCACCTTCACGCTGCCTGCGGGCGAGGCGGGCGGTCACGGGCCGGCCGCGGGCCGCGGCGCCGGCGCCGGCGGGACTCACCCACGAAGCGCGCGTTGCACGTGTGCACTCGGATGAGCGACTTGTACTTGTAGGTGGCGTCTTTCTCGTAGCTGTCGCCGTCGTCGTCGGCGGCGGGCGTGGGCGCAGCCGCGGGCGCGGCGGCGGCGGCGGCGGGCGGCCGCCGCGCGTCGTGCACCGTCGCCACGTCGCACAGCGTCTCGCTGATGGTCACGTGGGTCACCGCCAGCATGTCGCGGTTCGGCAGCGTGCGGACGTACGCCAGACTGCAACCGGAGAGGCGCGGTGAGCGGGCGGCGGCGAGAGCGGGGCGGGAGGCCGGGCGGGAAGCGACCTGTTGAGGTCCCACAGCACGACCAGCCCGTCGACGTCGGCCGTGGCGATCAGGCCGGCGCGCGCGCACACGTGGATGTCGGCGATGGCGGCGCGGTGCGCGTGCAGCTGCGTGGCCTGCGGCGGCAGCGCGGCGCGCAGGCGCAGCGCCAGCACGCGCCCCGACTGGTGGCCC
>NW_020653710.1:677589-698381 GCF_003589595.1 Hyposmocoma kahamanoa | reverse complement strand
GAATCTTATTGTAAAAACGTATACAGTTCCCCATAAAAGAGTTGTTTACCTTGATTAAGCGAAATCGTGGTACCATGAGTTTGGACTTAGCTCTAAGGTTAATGTTATGGATATCTTCTTTCTTATTGAAATTATGTATATTTTTACGGGCATATAAAATATTTGAGTAAATGTACTGTGATGTACACGTGCAGGTAAGTGACACGCCTGTCCATAACAATTGCAGTGCCGTCTATGGTGCACTGCCACTGCGCCCCACACCCAGGTTTAAGATGAAAAGTCCCATGTCCCTGTAATTTCACCAGCAAACGAAAACAGGAACCCGTCAAAATCGAAAGGCATCAATGCTCACATTACTGCTTGGCGGCAGAAATAGGCAAGGTGGCAGTACTTCCCTGGACGAACTCTTTCACAAGGAGCTCTACTGCTAAGTATTTCTGGGCTAGACACATGTCATCGTCACTGTCGTTTGGTCGTTCTCTGGAGGCAACATTGTGATTTGAGATGGTACGTCCTAACCGTTTTCGTTATTTTCCAGCTCCTCAATAATTTCATGTAAAGTCCCTTAGACGTAATCTGAAAATAAGAATACTTTGTACAAACATAATGTAATAGTAGCCTATATTACTATTGTTTGATATAAGGAACACCAACTTTGACACAAAAAAAATCAGTTTTATTTATTGTTATAATATAAAAAGCTGTTAAAATTGTCGTAGAATATGATAATGTTAATCATCAAACACATGCAATAAAAATATCAATAACTTACCTTTTATTAGCCATCCTGTTTTTTTTATCTCAATTCTGCAACAATAGTACACAATACAATATTTCACAAATACTGGTCAAATAACAATTAGTCAAATGGCTAACTCCTGACTTAACGGTCAACACTAAAAATATTTTTTAACCTACCTCAATCAACGCTAGACTTTTTTTCTTGAGGTGTTCCTTTAAAAGTGAGCTAGTAACAAGTGGGTAGACCACAAGCTACTATATCACCCTTTCTATATGTACTCTTAAACTCGCAATTATTTTGCTTTCTACAGCTTCTGCTTTTGTTATTTTGCAGTCTTTGGTCACACTTGGGAGACGTAAAATTTTTACATTTTCATTGTCTAGGTGAGATTCTAAATGTTTGAAACCCCTATCGGCTAAGACGGCACCGTTTCTAAAAACCCACTTTGCGCCACTCAGTTGATGTCCGATATGCGACCACCATAACCTTCGGATACGAAATTTATAAAGCCATCAGGAGTTGAACTTATAAGATATTTAATAGTGTTGCAATTTTTATATTGAGACCAAGTCAAGGATTGTTCTGTTGGCTTCTTAGGTTTTTCGATTTCTATTTCAAAACAGTCAATAATTGATTGAACTTCAGCATAAGCAACGTTTGTTCTAAACACCAATGGTAAAGTTTTTTCACATCAGTTACTTGTGGCCAGAAGATAAATTGATTGAAAAATGCCTGGAGAATGGGTAAAATTCGGTTATGTATGCGCCATAATGTAACTTTTGATATTTGAAAAATATCACCAATTTTTTCGAATGTATCGTTATTTCATATTTTAAATAGTGTTAATAAAATATGTAATGAACAAGCACAACACTTTTTTTCAAGAAACTCAATTATTCAGTATAGTTTTTTTGATTAAAACTTAGTCGTCCTAAGTCTTCATTCATTTCGGTTGATGTAAACCATGAAAGGAAAACCAGGAGAAAGCTTTCGAAAATTACTTAAAACTTGTAATCAATAATTATTTCAAACGTAACGTCTCATTCTCACTGTCACAACTCTTAACAGTCAGCCGTTATCGTATGCACGTTCAAAAATCAAGTAATAAAAGAAAACATATAGCAAAGGAATATAGTGTTTGAAATCCTTTGCCGTTTTTTTGGATACTTTAGTAAATATCACGTAATTTAGAGAATAATAAATTCTGAAAAAAGAAAATTCGTGATCAGGACAAGCAAATCTCTAAATGGTTTCTTAATTTTGATACCATTATCAATTTGAAACGTTGTCAATTGCTTTGGTTAGTAATACTAACAAAGTAATGTGTTTATGCGTGTGTGGGTGCTGGCTAAACAATACACTTATCTCTACTACGTTTGGCAAAAATACAGACAGTGATCAAATTACATTAGCGAGATTGTTCTTCACATGTATATTTAATATTTTTGTGATAGAAACTAATCATTCGTAATAAATGTTGCGTTTCGGTCATACTGACGATTTCAAAATTGCAATTTTTGGTGGATGCTTAGAGGTTTATTAACGTTGTTCTCCAGCAGCACCTGTGATGGCCCGTTGGGCGTCTTTTCTCCACTTTATCATCATTATCACAATTTCAGCTGAAAGACGTTTACACCTAGATATCGGCTTCTCCTAAAGATTGTCACAATGCCCGGTCTTGCACAGCTCGTATCCAACGAATTCCCGCAACGGTGAATGGTCTGCCCATGCTGCATCTTCCAATATGCGGTTGCCATTCGAGAACTCGTTGGCGCTCCCGACCATCTGTTCTGCGAGCAATGTGCCCAGCCTTCTGCCAAGTTTTAGTTAAGTTTAGCAATACTTACTTGCGTGAAAAAAGTTGATGTATGGGAGTCTTAGTTTTGGACTTGAGGATGGTGGTCGGCGAATGTTCCTTGGCGTTGGCCGGAGGAGACTCAACAGCACCCAGCTCGCCGAACAACCAGATCAACACGGAGCTCAGTTGGCGGCAGCACGACAGACCCTGGTTTGGAGGACAACATCAAAACAGTTCCTCATTTCTAACATTTAAAGATGTTATCGTAGTTTTATATAGTCAGTATGTTACGAAAGGGTACAGCGTTTCCATAGTCGATTAGTTGAATTAGTCACCATATTTACGCTGCACCTAAAATTCGGATTGAAGTCATTTTTTAATGTTTAAAACCCTGATGACATTGGCATGTGGATGAATTCTGTTGCCACTTTCTAGATCCTTATGAGTATATAGAAAAGTAGTAGTCATCTTCAACCCTCATGGTAACACCATGCTGCTGCACCCTGATTCGCTCGCAACTCAGAAATCCATAACTATCTGAAAATGACATCGGTTCTCGAATAAGTTCAACGCTATTATGTTAACGGAGTTAAGAGGTTCAAAGAAGCCGACGTGCTGCGTAGTTACGGAGAAGTAGGGCAATAACCGTAAGTTTCTGGACCACGATATATCCTTCAACTCATAGTAGGTACGTAGCTTATATGTGTATGGTCACCTGAGTGCAGACTGTCAAGGAAAAAATAACAAAATCGTGCTAGAATGGTCAATGGCCCGTGAAAAGGACGTAGTACAATCAAGACAATTTTATAATCAGAATAAACGCGTACTTTACAGGGTTTCAACGCACCGATCACTACGGCGCTTATCTTACTGAACGAGTTCCTTGCACTTGACCGGGTTGCTGATGTGTTCGCGGACAATTGGTCGCAACTCATTCAAGTCATTGAAGTACTTTTTAGCTTGACAATTTGTTGTTACTACTATTTTGTGTTTTTACCTTTTATAATTGTAATTATTATTATTGTATACTCAACATTGTTATCCAATATCTTGCAGGGCGTTTTGGTCAACCAGTAGGTAAGTTCGCCAGACCTTTCTTACAAATAAGTGTATACAATTCATCAAATATAATGTTGTTATCAATTAGAACTTATTATTATTAATCTTTTAAGTTTCATCTTTAACCTCCCTATACGAGTGCCCCGAATTTTTCATTCAAAACTCTAATAAACTTTATTCAATAGTACATATTAGAACGATGATCATATCGAGAAATAAAAAATTAAATAAAAAAAATTTAAGCAACGTTCGTTTTGTGGATACGAAAAACTTGCTTAGCTCCCGATTTTTGCTTAGTCGAAATCTTTCTTTTGATAAATCTCAGCGTCAGTCTCTCCGCTTAGTATGCTTTAACCGTGGTTCTATCCATAACCGGCAACAATATGGAATTATGTATATTGATAATCAAGCAAAGTTATTACTAACGCATCAGTGATATCTTTCTGTTAAAGGTACCTACTGTAACCGGACGACTTCATTGATATCACCTCGAGTTCGCAGGCAATTGCATTAATGGGATCCGATCGGCGGGATCATCGTCGACGCTGCCATCAGCTAGAATATATGTTTGCACTTGCAGATAACCTATTATATGCCAAATTGCAGGCCACTGATTATCTATTACGACTCGCAAAGATGTGTGGATATGAAACCTAAGACGTGTTCCATATTTTTACACTACATTTGACGTAATTTAACTTTTTGAATATAGAAAATGTATAAAGTCGTTAAAAACCAGATACAAAGATCCGACAACACGGGTCGAAGGAATTTTTTCTGAGTGTTCGAACTTTGTATTAATAATTATAACAAACTAGTGGAGTAATTTCACAAAAATAATTGAATTTCATGGTGGTCAAACATTGCGACTATTCATGACTGTCAATAAAACAGATAATAAAAAATGTATTTTCTTATTGAGTGAAGCGTTTGCACGCGGCACGTGGCCGATCACTTTTCGTAAAAATTATGAAATGTGTGAGATAATGGATAACACATATCTCAGACGTATTATTTACTATTTGGATGTTAGTAGATTAACAACAAATTTACAGTTAGTAGTTGTCACAAGTTCACAACGTGGGGACAGGTACGCCTCGATGTACTCGTCTCGATCAGATTGAGGATGTCCTTAAAAAAGAACAGGTTGAAAGTACCAAGAATACAGGATTACATAAGTATGGACAGACTGATGCGAGTAGAGGAGGCACAACACAATTTTTATGATACTCAGACATGGGACGAACAAGTCGTACGCCTGATGGTAAGCGACACGCCTGTCCATAGCAGTTGCAGTGCCACTGCACCCGCCAACCTGAGACATAAGTTGACATGTCCCATGTGCCTGTAATTGCACCAGCACCCTTACCCTTCAAAACCGGAACACAGTACTGCTCACGTTACTACTTGGCGGCAGAAATAAGTAAGGGGGCAATACTTCCCTGGACGAACTGTACTGCTACGAAAATATATAATTATAAGATGCTACGAGAGTACGAAAATAAGCTTCGTGCATTTCAATACCATTTCACAATATTAAAATACAAGTAATTCACATAAAAGGAAGGTCAAATACACAAGGTCATTGTAACGGAGTACGTGGTTGCATCGACGTATCTACGTCATAGGATACGTTTGTATCCTAGGCGCACTGAAGCGTAGGTCTGTAATAAGCCACAGGATAGCAAAGCCATATCTAATAACCGTGTGAAGTGTAAACGACGGACTTGCAGGAATACATCCGAACTCTAACACAAAAGCGGAAGGTTTAATTTTGATTGAGATCCATTCGAAATCCCATATTTACTCTAAATCTACTTATTTGTAAGAATATTTATATATAATGTGTATTAAATTGAGAAGACGGCTCGACAATCAGTAATAGTAGAGCACCTTGTGAAAGAGTTCGTCCAGTGAAGTCCTTAACTGCCACCTTACCTATTTCTGCTGAGAAGCAGTAATGTGAGCATTACTGCATTCCGGTTTTGAAGGGTACCTAAGGGCGCTGGTGAAATTACAGGTACATGGGACTTGTCAACTTATGTCTCTGGGTGACGGGCTCAGTGGCAATGCCCTTGAGATTTAAGCGGTTTAAAGCTCTGAGTGGCACTGCAACTGTTATGGACAGGCGCGTGTTGCGTAACACTATGGGCACGACAAAATTTTGCCATTTTTTTATTCTCCGGCCGAGCGTCGAAGAATCAACAACTTTTAAGGATGTCTCGTAGAGAGGCGAAACACTGCTGTCCCACTAGTGTTAAATATTTTATTTTTTTAAGAAAAGGGAGAGTAGAAAACCTAACCGTATTAAAAAAATATTCTACACAAGCGCAGCTATTTTGCACGATAGTCTTCACTGGATTAGTTGTTTTATTATTTACGGATTACGCAAAGCAACCCCTGATTATTAATTTTGGCATGTTCCTGTTGGGCATTGCAGAGCATCAGCGTCAGCAATATAGACGAAATAACGTAAAACAGCCTTACGTAAACATCGCCATCAAGTTTTGTACTTACCACGTTTAAAACCAATAAACGAAATTCGAATGACATTGGAAATGTAAAGTCGTGATAGGCATGAATTAAGGGACATAAAGCAATATAGTCAAACAGAAGGAGCCACGATATCGCGCGATACACGCCGGTTCAATGACCTCAACGCCGCCCTAGTCAATAACTCGAATCGAATGTGTTCCGTCTTTAATTTCACTTTTTGTAGATAAGTTTGTTAACTCGTAGCCGGCAAGGAATTCGTTATTTATAATTAGACGATTAACGTCTTGCGAAAGCGGTGGAGGGCGTGTTGGACACACCTGTGGTTGGGTTCCGTATGTGTTAAATATTCGGTAATGGTGACAAACAGAGATCGGAACAGGCAGAGTATATTTGCCTAAACGTCAAGGAAGTACCTGAATATACACACCAGCACATTTATTACAGCGGAACAAAAAAATCAGAATATAAAATAGTAACGTTTATATTTAAATAAATAAGAATTAGACATAAAGCAGAAATAAAATTAACATCATTTAACATCGACTTAATTACAATGTTTATTGAAAAAATCAAATTAAACAAAATGGTTTTCTTTTTTCAATTTTGTGACTAAGCAGAAACGGCTGCAAAATTGAAAAATTGTAACAGTTTAAGATTGGCAAAATCTAAAGTTTAAGAAATTTGCAAGAACGCGAAATTAACCTTAAACGACTATAATTAAAATCGAAATTTAAACAATGAATTAAAAGAAATTAATTTAAAAAGTAAAACGTCTGGCTGACTTTGAAAAAACACTCCCTAATTTTGGGGATTTTAAGAGAGTTCCGCTATGTGTGCCGATGTGTGAATAATACCTCTCTGTCATAAAGTACATAATACCTCTCTCTAAAATCCGGAAAATCTGTGTGCGATATATGCATGTATAGTTTTCTAGACAAATTTCATGACGGTATGCATCAACAAGAATGAGAGAGTGAAAACGCTATATATAACGTACAAATGACGGTCGGACGGAAAGAAGGAGACAGACAAACATGACAAAACTAAATGGGTTCCTAGCGCAATGCGGAACTAGCGCGCAACGGAATTTTAAACTACTAAGACTATTTCAAATTTCGTTTTGGAATATTGCTTAAATAATTTCCTCCATTTCTGATAACATCATAGGTACATTAAGAAAAAAGATCTATCATATTTTTAAAAGATCTCCGTTAACGAGGTCAAATAATGTTGCAGAAGGCCTGTTAATCAAGAAATACGTATTCCGGTTTTTTTAATATACCGAACTACCACGTGTTTGGGAAAATTCCGACGCATTTTGAATGTTTGTTATTATCTATATAAAGCCGGTACTCGAACGCGAATTCGTTAGGTCTTAGAATAGAGATAAGTGCGGACAACTTGGAACGACCTACGAGTGTTTATGGCCATGAAAATGACGCTTAGGAATAAGATAAACAAAAGCGATTGGGTTATTTACCGGGTAATTTAACTCTTAACTTTAATTAGAATTATCTTGTTCACTTAACATAAAGCAGTTTAGCAATTAATGTGTTAGTTCGCGGTCGCTGACCTATGACACCGAGATCTTTTAATTGTAGTTGAAGGGATCACCACACTTCGGCTGCCCCAGAGCAGGACTTAGTAAGAAGCACTTTAGACAAAAATTTAGAGGCGAGCCAAAAAACTTAAATGAAGCTTGCCCGCGAACAAGCAGTAGAGCTCCTGCTGTGAAAGAGTTCGTCCAGGGAAGTACTGACTCCTTAACTATTTCTGCCGCCAAGCAGTAATGGGAGCATTACTGTGGTAAAGGTATTAGTGAAATTACAGGCACATGGGACTTGTCAACTTATGTCTCTGGGTGTCGGGCGCAGCGGCAGTGCCCCTCACAGCTTTGCGATTTAAAGCTCTGAGTGGCACTGCAATTTTTATGGACAGACGTGTAGGTTACCATCAGGCGTACGACTTGTTCGTCCCGTCATTTGATGTTATAAAAAAAATCCTTGCAAAAAAAAAAAGGAATTGGGTAGGGAACCTCAATCAACGAATTCATTGATGTCACAAAAATGATTAAAACTTATACATTACATATTTTATACCCCCTTTACATATAGTCCTTACTGACTATGGATATTTATGTGTACATACATGAGTAGCCAGAATCAAAACACAGTCTGAGCATTTGTTAGGTATTCGGTTTAGGTATTGCACAAGAAAATTTGGAATAAAATGTATTTGTTTGACAAATAAATTAATAAAACTTTTTCGCAACTAATATTAAATATCATTACAGTTATGAGCCCCCTAAAATACAGAATTATAATTTTCATGTGCTCGAAGCGGGATCCATTTTCGTCCATACAAAGATTAGTCTTTCCAGTTTTCACTACGTGTAGCCTTCTGCAAAGTGTTGTTTGTGGTGGTTGCTAATAATAACGTTTTGTACGTTAAGCCTTAAGTCTACAGTGTCATAAAACCTTTTGTACGTAACATTTTTTACATGGCACCATAGAAAATAACCAGAGGCTTAAGGGCTGGAGAAATGGCAGGCCATCTAATTGTCTCGTTTGTATTTATCCAGATATTGAAGTTATTATTAAGGTAAATAGTGGATATTCTGGTATTATGCGAAGGAATATAGGCCTGATAAAATGCGATGTTTCGTCTCTTGTCCGGTAGAAGGTTTAATTAAGAAATTATGGTCGCGTTTTCTACTTCTTAAAAATAAGCAGTTAAGGTAATGTTAATAATATTACAGTTGTTATTCCCTAAATATATTTAATGAACATCTTTAATTGTACGACTCAACGTCTATTGGAGAGATTTTATCCTTATTATTGATCCTGTGGATTAGTACAATAACATAGTGAGTATTTATTTTGGAATTTTTAGTCGATTCTTTTTCCGGCTCAGGCAAACTTTTCAACTATATTGTGAATAAAGTAATTAATATAAAGAAAAATAAAAGAATGTTCCTTTCAAGTAAAATTAAATATCTTAAGTATTTAAGGCAGTTCGCCTTCATGTCTCATTGATGGTCTTTCACATTTTTTCGGTCTTATCACGTGGACATAAAGCTTTTTCTGACCGGCTGAAGCGATTCGGATATATAAGTAGTGTGGTACTCCTTAACCCCATATATCGATTTATGTACTTAATTCTGTTGCTAGCACTTCATATCGCTCGCACCCTCTATTATTAAGTGGCTCAATTCGAAAGACAGCCTTTTTTCGGATCCCAGGTTCGATACCCAAGCTGGCCGGGAGGATTATTTGTATGGCCTAGATTTATTTTTCTTGGGTGTAATATGTGGTTGTCTATATGTGTGTCCATGACACCCGCGACACAGGGTTTCCCCAGTGCAGGACTTTAAGTGTGTGGGTATAAAATAAATGAGAAAATAAATTTAAAAAATAAGGTACGCAGTAAAAGTATTACTTATATATTTTTTCATATCAAATATAATTTACTCATATTTAGCTCGCACCACGTGTTTTTTTTAAATTTATTTTGGCACGGGTCTATTCCAAGGAGATTAGACTACGCTGGCCTATAACTGGCTGGGGACTTCGACGCTTCCATAGCTCGTGAACATTCTTCGACGGGCAGGTTGCATCACGATGTTTTCCTTCAAGTAAATATACGTAAGTTAAAATTAAAGTTATAGGTATATGGCACACGGATTCGAACTATCGGCTTCTCGATAGAGAAGCAACTGCTTTCCCACTGGGTTACCAACAGCGTCAACTGGAACTAACCTCGACGCCCAAGAGGCGCAGCAGCTCCAGGCAGCGCCAGGCGACTCCGCCTAGCAAGTACTGCCGCAGTATCTCCGCACTCGACTGCGCATTGCACTGCGTAAACAGACTCGTCGACTGCGCACGCGACTCTTCTTTCTTTTCTGTTACTCAACATAAAATAGTCGTTTCAATTGACCTGTTGAGTCTGAACTTGAACTAGACTAAGGCATTTAGGTATATACCGATAAGAACAGGAATAATGTACATAGGCTCGGAGACATATACGCCTTGTTCATAATATGACGTATGGTAATTTGCGTTCATGTGGAAACGAGCCTAAGTCATCTATTAATTTATTGTCAGTGAAGATCTGCACTAACCGCATTAATATATAAACTATATAAGTTTATTTTTAAACATTTGCTAATATAGACTGTCGAAGAGTATTTTATGATTTCGTTAAATATAGTCTATGAAAATCGGAATATAATTTCGCAACACGTATAATATTAACAACGGACGATTGTGCATACAACTTAGTTTACCATCATCAGCTTCTTCTTCGGTGAGCGAAGACGCAAACACCTGATCTGGCGCAGGCGTCTTCGCGGAGCATTGCGCATCTCTCGTGGGCAGCGGCGGCGCAGCCAACGCGGACACCGACGACGTCACACGGTGGATGCCGCAGAGCAGCTCGCACCCCACAAGCGATACCACGCCGCTCACGGGGCTGCCGACGCACGATGAGTAACAATGGCGGATATTGATTTTTTCATGATAGTTGCAGTAATGATTTTGGTCAGCTTATGAAAATTGTCGAAATCTATCGAGTTCTAAAGTTTTCGTGATTGTTACACCTAGGAAATGAAACTATTTTTTCGGATCCAAGTCGCGTCTATGAAAGGTTGTTTTGTTTGAAAAAAAAAAACAAATATACGCGATTAGATCCGAAAAAATAGTTTCATTTCCTATGATTGAAATCTACTTCGTTATTGGCGTATTCCAAAAGAAAGCAATGATTTAGTGGCACCGAGCTTCTGGCGCTAATTGAATTTGGGTATTCTATGCCCTCCCATAAACTCAAACGAAAGAACCTGCACTTATCGACTCAACCGTAGAACAAGGATGAATGTGCAAGAGTACTTGTTCTCAGGACATAGTGCATTTCGTTCGTTCTTCTTCCGCTGCGGATATCAGATCGACCATTGTTCGATTTTATATTTCCGAAATGAAATAAGATACACAAATTCTTAAAACATCTTTACATAGGCCTTAATCTGAATAACGAAATTGTTCTCGTAACATACTTATTCTCTTTTCGCTAAATAATCACATCGGATTGTGTTCGTCGGATGAGTCGGTATGACGGCCGAACCAGGACAGGGGAAAGCGTGGCGGCTCTGGCTAGTATGGGCGGACCGCGTGCGAATTTAGGTATTTCCTTCGTATTATCAAAACAAATACACATTTCGAAAATCTACGGAGTAAACTTTATAGAAAAGATGTAGTTTTGTTATTATTCAAAAACTGATGACCTTCCGAGAAGTATTTATTTAACTGCCTCCGTGGCCAAACGGTTACCACCAGGCAGTCCGGCTGCCACGCAGAGGTCCCAGGTTCGATTCCCGGGCCGGGAGATTAATAGTAGTATGGCCTACAATTATTTCTCTCGTGAGTTTGGGTGTCATTTGTTGGTTGGTTGTCTATGTGTGTGTCCATGGCACCCGCGACACAGGGTTTCCCTAGTGCGGGGCTATGTTGAGTGTGTGCGTTATTATTATTATTATTATTTACGCTGTACTAAATACTTATTTTGTTTTTTACAGATAACTTCGGATTTTTTTCTACGGAGGAAACTACAAGTAATCGTGTTTCTAAGGAGTATGATTTATAGAGTGAATCCTTGAATCTCTTGTACATTAATTTCATAACTAAAGCTTCAGTAATAACGATACATTAGCAAGGGATTAAAAAACGCAATTATGTCGCATTACGTATCGCTGCCTCGGCGCAGTCTTAAGGCGAACCGTCCAACAATAATACACTTTTCATACAAATGCTCGTCAATACAGATACCCATAAACATGTAATAAACGTAAATATAGGTACTTACCAAAACTTGATCAACTCCTTAGGATTGGCCCCCTCATTAACGCGGATCAAAAACTCCGCTAGGAACAAATCCAGCCAGGTGGATTTCTACAAAACATCATTTCAATAGTAACATAATAAAGACAAAACATGACGATAGGTATGCATTTCACGATAATTCACGTGCAGCGTCATGTAAACTTAACAAATGGGTTAAGAAAATATGGGTAATGGAATGGGTAAAGACTTAAGTTAGTTAACAGACAGACAACAATAGATTAGTCACCTCGTAAGTGCCAGTTTCGGCCTTAAAGAAATGGTCCCAGTATATCTTGAGCGTGTCCTCTTCCGCCATATTTACAGCTCGACCTACGACAACGATTAGCCAATTACAATCTTTCTATTAATACTGCTTCTTCCTCAAATTAACTAGCAACTGAACCATTGCGAAGTCGTATTACGACTCATTTCAGAATAGACTACGGCATCTTCTCGATTCGTAGCTAAATATTCTCTTATAACTTCAAAATAGAGCACATTTTTTAAACAAAACCTGATAATTTCGGAATATGTCCAGTGATAATGGAGATGAATGAATCCATTACTCTAATCAATAGTTATTTTGTTCTATTATCTCGTCATATATATTATTATATTTGTTGTTACTACAAACAGGACACATAAGTCAAAACAAATAGTTTTTATAAACAGTGTAGTAAGTAATCCAATTCTGTTCTCCTCTCATTTATGATAGGCCCGGGTATACTACTACGTACGAATTGACAATTGTAACTATATGACGAAACTTCTTGTCGCGATTTAGTATTTAGTTTTGTAATATCAAGCATTAATAAACTTATAATACAAAAATAAACTGTAAATAATAAACTGTAGAGCCGACCAACCAGTGCACTACCAACAGACGCCTGATATCTCCCTTCATTTGGGACGCCTGTACTGCCCTGTTAGTTCCCTACTCTTAAGTATCATAACAGACTAAGTTTCTTAATGCTTGATATTACAAAACTAATACTAAATCGCGACATAGTCGTTGACAATTTTTACTAAGGTCGTCACCCGGTGCACGGGTTTTCTGAGGATAGGGTTTTAGCTATAACCCTTAAACCCAATGCGGGTTGGGGACGTCACACATTTTCAAAGTGTTGTGAACTTTTTCCACGCAGGTTCATCACAACGATTTCTTTCACAGTTAACGAAAGGTGTTGCTCCTTAATATTCACCTATTGTACGAATGGCGCGGTTTATTAAGCTAAATATTGACGGAGCTTGTTACATTGCTCCAGAGTCGATATTCGAACAAAAGTGTATAGTGGACATCAGTTAAATATCTTTTCAGACAAATTATGCAATTAATTCGAGTAGTTCGAACAAACATTACTAGATAAATCCATCAACTAACTGATAGAAAGCCTCAATGTAAGATAATTGCGAAGTACATTATAACCCAGAGGCAATAACAATCAGCACTTGGCCACTCGATTGGCCGATAATGTTGTTGTATACTTACCACGCAAACATGTTATTATGGAATTTATGGACATCCACATCGCTTCCTAGTGTTAATAAGAAATGATAGGAAGTCTACTCTAATACGATTTGATAAACATTACACAGCGATTCTTTTATATATTCTACATCTAAGGGTCAATGTAGTTTTTTTTGGTTTTTTTTGTAGCACAAAAGTTTGTAGATACTTTGAACTGTTGTAGGCATTCCAGATATAACAAGCTAAGCGTCTTCTAGTGGCTTCAGAACGAACGGTTGTATCTTTGTGTTACCTGTTGCGTGTATGTAGGTACATACCATTCACAAGCGTAATTGTACTTAACGGTTTTTAATCGGATGACATTTGTCAACACGGTGAAAATACTATACTACACTGTTACGTGAATTGCGGTAGAGTTAACCATAGTTGCATACCTAGTTACATCAAGGATAAGGCATCGAATAACAAACAGTGATGGCTTTAAACCGACTAAGGACCGGAAGCGTAAAGGTCGATCAAAATTGTAATCTGTTTACAATAGTCACTAACATTTGGTACAGACGTATTTCACTAAACAATCAACTAAATCGGGGATGTCTTAGCACACGAATTACACTTATCCACATTTTTTTCACACAATGCATAACACTGAAACAAAATATATGTCAGTGTATTCATTGTACACACAATATTCATTGACCAAATCCGCCTTAGGCAATTACTGCACTATTATTAACAATAACACGATGGAAAGCGGCGCGCACGCAGCTCGGCGATCTCGCGGACACTGCAAGCCGGGAAGCCTTATCAATGCCGCTTGTTTGTGCCGACAGATATGCATTGTAAGAATATTATACATATAATATGACACGCTACGGCTTCGCGTGTTAGATACGATGCTAACTTCAAAACTCACAACACTTTAAAATTCACGTATCTCTTTTATTTGTCAATCGATTTAAATGAAAGAAACTAGCTTATCTTAATACATCACCGAAAACCACATTCGAATTGGTTCAGCCATTCTGGAGTTTAGCCTGCATAAACTCAACAATATTTAAATTCCTATGAGTTATACAACACCGCGCGGCGGACGCGTAGACCAAATTCAAGCTAGTCTCGCCCGCGTGTCCGGGACACTCATTTAAGTTGAAGCGTAAATGCTAAGTAAATAGAGCGTATTTTTCCATGGCACATTCAGGCGGTCGCTGCGCGGCGGCAACGCGGTCTCCACGCGGTGATCGCACGGCGGCCGCGCGGGATGAACGCGATGAAATTCGCGTCGAATAAATGCGCCCTTACACTCACACATACTATTCATACATTACATGAGAATAGAAAGATAAAATTGCATTGCAAATTGCAATAATGTATTTTTTAGAAATAAAGTTAAATTTCTTCAGATAATGATTATGGTAGAAATTGCCAATTTTAGTTATTATTGATTTAGTACAAGTGATGTTAATTTCTACAGACATTGCAAATAGTTGCACCACTGCATGTTTAGTCGTTTTTCAGAACATAAAACGTGAAACACGACGAGTCGGGACCGCGACGGGTCTGATTCCGTGTATTTGAATAGACGACAACATACGCAGCGCGTGCACTTATCCCGCGCCCGCTCTCTGTATGTTTAACTCTTAAGCAAATTTTGATCCTGTGTTTTTCCTCAGGGATTTGTAGAAAATTTAATATATTATAAACAAATAAAAAATCACCAAAAGTTCTAAAACAATGGCTTAATCTAAGAATAAACACAAAAATGGTTCATTGTAACTACATAACCAGCCTTACTAGTTAAATACCAAATTTCATGTGATTTAATGGAATCGTTTTCAAATTAGTGTGGTTTTTGGGTGACTACTAGAGTAGAATATTTTCAATAAAGTACAAAAAAATTAACATAACGTAACATCTCATTGTAGATTCATAAGGATATTGCCCGCTTGAACAATGTATGTTGCCCATTGTAGTGTAGGTTATTTGTGTGGTACCCGTTTTTCTACTTTTTATTCTGACTTGGCATAAATAGGTCAGTGTTGTGGGTATATTTACATCAATTGGTAATTGCTCCATAGTTTCCGATAAATTGGCTTCAATTCGCGAATATTCTCCTTAATCTCTGGCCATATACTATGCCTAATTTCCACTATGAAATCAGGCAATTAAAGTAAAAAGTGCATGTGCATCATAAATGTTATCAATGTTTTGAATATTTGCAGTGCATAAGTTCGATGTTAGAACATACATATGAAAAATTTACAAGAATATTAGTAGGGTATAAGTGTTTGATTAGTACACTGAGTATGTTTAAAAATATACTCTTATTTAAACAAGATTTTAGAATAAAATAGAATAACACAACACAACAAAATTAAAATTATTTCTTACACATTGGCTCTTTGCTGGGCTGAAAAAAATGTGATAATAATAAAACCTACTTCAATGAACTATTTTAAAAAGATTATCAAATATGTCGTATCTCAAAAAACACAACTAACATAGAAAAATTAGTTTTCTGATAAGAGAGAGAACTACACAAAGGTACTTTGAAGTTTCATTAGCGGCGGTGAAACCACAGAATTCCGCAGACAACAATAGGTTACTTGTAAACGAACAATAAAGAAACAAACAGGAATACGTATGTCAATTTAATAAACCTGTAAACAAGTGAAAAACAACTTATTACATTTTAAACACAGTCTGTGTTAAATTCTACAAGCGTATTTCATTGAAAGACCGTGATGTTAACATTTCAAACAGATTCATTTTTAATGAGATTAGTTTACAAAAAGTTTGATAAACTTACGTTCAATGCAGGACTAAGTACCCAACAGTTGATTTTTCCGACTTCAATTTAAAATCACAAACATAATACAGCTTTCTCAATATTCAGCTAGCTTGCACTATTATTGAACATTAAATTCACAGCAAATCAATTATCAATTAATTCTAAATAAAAAGTCGTAAACAGTGAAATAGAAATAACCTTCCAAACATCATTTTATTTCGACGTTGACATAGTTTGTGACGTTGACATTTGACAGGCTGGGGCAAGAGTAGAGACGTTAAGTCTGTTGGGTAATTTTCCGAAAAATTTCAAATAGCAGAATTTTTTCCGGAAATATTCCCGAAAATTGCTAAAATATAATTTCGAAGGCTCATATTATGTTCTACGTTTAGAAATATCTTATGAAGTTTTATTTAACGTGAATTGTAAAATAAATTTGTATACACATAGTGAAAAACGAGATTTTAAATGATTTGATGAACAGCAAAAACAACTTTTATAATGTCTCCATCGTTTTCGTTTCGTAACTCCTATTTTTGACAGGTGTCAACATTAAATATCGAAAATTAAAGGAAATATTTTGGAAATAGCGTCCGGAAAATATTGATTTTCCAAAATGCAGCTGAACTTCGTGAAATTATGTGATTGCGAAATTTTGTTTGCAATAAATTAATTGTTTCGATGACTGTGTGACTTGTGGCATCGTCTTGTTGAAACCATATGTTAGTGATATCCATATCATCAATAATAGGCCAAAGTTGAGTAGTTAACATCTCTCGATAGCGTAATCCATTGACCGTAATCGGATTTCCAGTCGAATTTTCGAAAAAAAACGGCCCAATGCCAACGGCGCAAGTCATATAGCCACCAACAAGTTCTTGTTGAAAAACCCCATATTTAGTAATAGTATTTTCGTTGTGGCCATTGACCTACCAACTCTAATACAAAAACCACGAAAAAGCATCCGAAGTTAATCTATACAAACGTAGTGACATGTAACGATATATAAAAAGAATAAAAACATTTAATTTAAATTGTAACGTCATTGCAATACTCCTAATTTTGCTTGCAACAATTTAAGGGCCCAAAAATACCATATTCAGCTTCTACTGGAAACTTAACAAAATGCACCACATTTAGCTTCGACTGAAAATTACTTGAATATAAGAGTAATGGAGCAGCCTTTATTCTAAATGTTAATTAATTATTTGTATATATTATTATGTCGAATTTTGTATAAATTCACTTAAAGAAATAATAAAAAGTAGAGAGATACATACATACCAATATTACAAATATAAAAATAGGCGTGCACTTTCTAAAATGTTCCCATATATAATTTTATTTTATTTTATTTAATAAAACCGATTTATAATAAAACAATTGGGTTTTCAAGTAATTTTGATGCTTTTCACAAAGCCAAATTTGCTTTTGTTTCGTAATATTCCTAAAAAAAATTAATTTGACATTATGAAAATTCGAGCTAACGTTATTTCGGGCAAATGTATTTTCTGACTTATAAAAAATCATGTTAAAATTAAGATTAAAATCAAAGCAACTCTATAGTTTCTTTGTTCTAAATATTTCAATCGCTTGTGTTTCAAACAATTGAAAATGACAATGAAGATGAAAATGAAGTTTATATATGTAATCTTTTTGAAATTGACGTAATGGGTCTCTTTCCATATTTTGCGCATGCAATGTGAAGAAAAAGGACAGTTAGTTATTTGATTATTATGTTTGCTTTTGTAATTTATATTTACGATTCATTTATATATGAATTTAATACTATACTACTGTACAAAATAACACTTTTAAATGATAACTATGACAACACTATACATATATTTATTTTGTGAAAATATGATACAAAATCCTGTTTTTACAATTTGCACCAGTTATTTTTACAAATTTTTATTATATAATAATGCATGAGTGACAACTGCGCTGTCAGTCTAAACAAACGAAGACTGTTGCGCGATTGACGCTCTGTATGCGATTTTAACGCCCTATAGGTGCGGACACTTTTTAGCGCGAACTCAACGTACATTTGTTGGTAGGTTGCAGTTCATAAATTAATAAGTAACATTTTTAACACCGAAAACAATCCTCAAATTATCCAAATTGCACAAAATACAGAGAAACGACTGAAACCTCGAACCCTCTCAAACACAATTACAACCTATCAAACTAAGTCTAAATCTCTAAAAACATCTGAGAAATCAGAAAAATTTAAGTTTTACATTTAGAAATATCTTTTCAAGTTTTATATAGCGTAAATTATAAAATAAAATTTTATAGTTAAAAAAAAGTTAAGAAAGAACCAGATTTAAAATGATTGGACAATGGCAAATAAAAAAACAATCATAATAAAACAATATCTGCTCCACAACATGGCTCCTTCGTTTTCGTTCAGTATTTTCAACTTTTAACAGTGTCAACTTTTCCATTATTTCTTCTTTAATTTTTCACATTTGTCGTTGACACCAGTCATAAGTTGAAGTTACTGAACGAAAACGATGCACCAACTACAAATGATGGTGATGTGGTTGTTGGAAGGTTTTGTCGCTGTTGTGAAATCATTTTCAATCTCTTTTTTCCTTACGTGGCTTTTAGCTGTACAATTTCATTTTATTTTTCGCGCTAAATAAAACTTCAAAAGATATTTCTAAACGTAAAACACAATATGAGCCTTCTAAATTATATGTTTCCAATTTTTCGGGAAAATTTCCGGAAAACTTTCACTTTTTGAAATTTTTCGGAAAATTACCCAACGGTAGTCAGACAACACTATTTTTATTTCTACGAAAACTGGCAACATAGTAAACGTCAGTCAGTCTTGCTTTGCTAAAAAAATCTGAACGTTTATTTTACCACATTCTTGAATCATTTAGATTAGATAATAAATTTTATTATACTTCGGCTGTTCTGTGCTTCAGTTAGACCGGTTCACAATAACAAAAATGTGGGAAAATATAATTGAGTATTTAAAAGATCCGTTACTAGTTGTTAAAGTGCAAAATTTTTTCGGTGTTATTTACAACAAAAGGAGTGTTCGTGATAATGAATGTGAAGTCGTACATTCGGAGAGACTTGAAAGAGAGAAAGAAGACTTTGACTTAACGCATAAGAGGATACCTAGCAATACTTCCAGCAGCTCGTCGTCGTATGATACGGATACGTCGGCGGAGGTAGACGAAGTGGAGTGTCACATAGAGAACAAGTTCTGGTATTATCTGTTCGTGATAGGAACAGCGCTGGGCGATGAGATATTCTATGCGACATTTATCCCTTTCTGGTTCTGGAACATCGATGGCGCGGTCGGGCGGCGCGTTGTGCTCGTATGGACCATTGTTATGTACATAGGTAATTTTTTTATTTCGTGACTATCTCACGTGATGCGGATATACTGCTGCTACATGCTTATGCCAACAAAATATTTAGAGTATTTCAAATGCTATTTCCAAACTTTTGAAAAAGTATTTGAGAAAGAAATTATCCTGAATGAAACATGACCAGAAATATACTTTATTAATTTGCATATTTGAATGACAAACTTAAAGGTGTTGTCATTTAGATATTTGGTATTATGTCATAGTTTGATGGTTATCATATACAAAAAGTTCCGTTCTGCAACAATTGTTATCTCACAGTTGGTTAAATGTGGGTTATAAAGAATGCGATAAGCCGATAACATCACTGCCTAGTCTTATTTGTGTGGAAATGACTAATTGACTAATTACCTTATCACAAATGTAAGTAGTCATACTTTTGATTGGCATTTGTGATTTTAATCTGTAGATAAGAGAAAGAAACTACTTGTTTTCATGCAACTGCTGTAGGTGGCTATGTTTGTAGTTAATTTGTTGTGATTGCATAAGAAATAGGTAAATTTTAAGGCTTATATTATCAGTGGGTCTAGATACGGAAAAAGTAGACATGTAACATATGAATAGCTTTAGAAAGTTGATCAATAAATTTAACCAAAGGAACAGCTAACAAAGGTTAGTTAAGTAAATAGAGAGAAATAAAAATAGTTTTTAAATGAAGAAACAATAAAAACCAATATTTTACTACCACATTCTGAAATATAATCTAAATGATTAAATCAGTCAACGTTATCAATTTCAATAAATAGAGCCTATTTGTTTAGCTTAAGAAGACTAATATGATAACAGTCATGTTTACCTGGTGACACATACACACTTCTACAAATTTTGGTAATAAAAATGTCAACATGACTTGCTTTAAATGTGTCCTAGTTACTCAAAACTATGAATGTAGTCTGATTGCTTTTCAATTTTTTTTTTAAACTGAAACATAAAAAAATAAAATTTTTGAATGAATTCAAGTTTTCCTATATATATTATAATTTTAAAATAATGCTTTATAATTTGGTTGATTAGAGGACTTTTAGTGTAATATAACAAAGGACTTTAAGGGTCGTTTTCCAGAACTCTACTCAATGCTCAAGTCAGGATGTGAGTATGATTTCAAGCACTGGAAATACGACCCTAATGGCAGGGACTTGAGTATGATTTCGAGTGCTTTAAACCATACTCAAATCC
>NW_020653710.1:605081-672589 GCF_003589595.1 Hyposmocoma kahamanoa | reverse complement strand
CAGGGACTTGAGTATGATTTCGAGTGCTTTAAACCATACTCAAATCCTGACTTGAGCATTGAGTAGAGTTCTAGAATACGACTCTAAGTGTTGGAGCATGACTCCTTTGGACCATGACCAAGCTGAAATTCAGTATGGAAATGCAATGCAGAGCAGCAGTTAAAACTCATAAGATTTGATTTTTTATCCTGTTAAACTCTAGTGCCATTTTTGTGTATCTTTATGTAATTTTTTGATTTAATTGACATTTAAAACAAATATAAAATTGTGCTTTAAATTATGTGAAGTTTAAAAATGTATATTGTCCCTGGAAAGGTGAAATTACTAACTTCCAAAAGGCCAAAATAGCACTTTACTACTTTCCAGGGACGATATAGTTTCTAGACATGTGAATTTTGTTTACATATTATATTAATTTGTGAACAATCTCAACATCTACAGCAAATATAATTAATGAGTTGAAATTACAAGTAACGTAATATGAACTTGAGATTTTGCTCTGAACATGATAATTATTATGCCAACAGAAGCAGCATTGCTGTTTTATCTTTTTTTTTGTAGAAGCATGCCTTCCAAATGAATAGACCAGTAACTAGATTAGCAGCATGTTAATGATTTTTAATTGACTTTAAAGGATTTGTTTTCCTCTAATATTTTATCAGAGTTCAGGGTTTGTTGCTTATTGCTCCTGTTTATGAAGGTTTCTTGTTTATGGTGTTTTTATTTAATTTAGAAGTGTACAGTTACATTACTATGTATTTTATTCTTAATTAAATCAACACTTTATAACTAAAGTTAGATGACTATAGACAGAAACATAACTTGTTTTCAAAAAAATTTATTAATTTATCAAGGCCAAACCGTCACCTTATGTAACGTCAATGGCGTCATTAGTTAAAATTCAATTCATTGCTCTGGACAACGAAAATCACCTGTTATTCAACTTAATACTCCTTTTGTTCATCCATGCCATAAGAAAATACTTTTAACATTGGCAATGCCTCAAGTGACACAATATCTAACAGCCACTTGTTTCCTAATTCTAGGCCAAGGTTTTAAAGACATAATCCGCTGGCCTCGGCCAGGCTATCCTGTCAAAAAACTACAAACGAAGTGGGCGATAGAGTACGGTATGCCGTCAACGCACGCCATGGTGGGCGTTTCCATACCATTCTCGGTGCTGCTGTACACTATGGACCGGTACGAGTACCCCTCGCACTGGGGTATTTTCATTGCAGTCTCGTGGTGTACCCTAATATGCGTCAGTAGGGTCTATTTAGGCATGCATAGTGTGTTGGTAAGTGTTACAATTTTAAGTTTGAGTAGTTAAAATTAGGAAGTAACTTGTGAATTCATTTAAAAGGTTGTTATATACACTTCTATATTAAGGTTCTTGTCGATATTCAAAATTTGCCATTGACGATTTTATGATATTAAAATATAAATATAGTAGGTAGTGTTAAACTATAGTAAAACAAACACTTTATACTAAAGATTACACAACTTCTGCATTTTTGGATTACAAAATCCATGGGAGTGATCCGTTTAACTCTTTCGAAATCGTTGCGCAAAACGACGGAGCCATAGATACAAAAGTTGAAGTTGAGTTGTTCATGTTGTTATGGTATATGTGAAGAAATGCCTATTTACAAAGAGCAACTCATAGAATCTTACTTATTTTACTCAGGGAAATCTGTATTTTGAAAGAATTCAATCAGTATGAAATAAAGGCAATTTGAATGAGCAACACCATCCGATGAATAAACAGCGTTTTTTATAATTAATTCAAACGTCGCAACTCGGCTTTCCTATCAACACTCCTTGTCCTATATTTGTAATAGCAAACAAACATATTTCACTTGTAGTTAAAAAAAGTTCTATTTTGTGATTAGTTTTGCTATTCTTGTTAAAAACCATCACTTATTAACTTTCAGGACATCGCAGCAGGTCTGCTCCTCTCATCTGGCTTGCTAGTGATCCTAATTCCACTGGTGGATTACCTGGACGGCTTGATCCTCACCAGCCACTGGTCGCCCTTGCTCATTCTGGTCATCTCCATCGCTGTCATCGTGTTCTATCCCAACGCAGACAAGTGGACCCCTACCAGGTAACCAATCTCAGAAATCTCTTTGAATTCTCTCTCTGGAATTGAACAATATTTCAACTTACAACCTAGTTATATAGAGTATACAGGGTTTAAAAAATCAACAGAATATGAAGGGAAACTACCTTAAATGTTTAAGATAGTTAATTGTACTTAAAAGAAACATTCTATTATTTTTCTTAATATGAATACAGTACACACTATTTATTCATTCATTTACATTCCAAACTTACAGGTAAATAGCCAACACGCTTACGTGTCATAAACAGATAATTATAAATATATTTAATTACGATTACTATTCTAATTCTAAATATTTACCAGTCTGCCTACATAATTATTCTACGCTATTAGTGAATATAGCAATATGATCACACTGATTTTCGGCATGTATCTTGTGAATGCATTCACATATTTTTTGATAAGCTTACATGAGCCGGGAATCGTACCAACCAAAAATTAAAAAAAAAATTAACAAACTCTATTTTATTCTACTAATCGACACAAACAATGATAAGGATAAAATACCATCAATAAACTTTGGATCTTACAATTAAAGACGTCCATTCTAATACGAAGGCCACGAAGGTATTATCCACGAAATATGCACACATCAAGTATATAACCAGAAATGGAGACGAAATGTCATTTAATTTGTTTTAAAACAATTGACGGGTGTCGTCAACTGTTGCACTTCAAATCCACCAGTTAACTTGAGCTTTGCTATAATGGACGAAAATTGCATAATTACATATTTAATATTTATTTATTTATTTATTCAATTACCGATGAAATGTGATTCGGTTTGTTTTGTAATTAGATGTTTGTGATGGTGTATCACACCACCAAATATAGAGCACGGCATTGTTAGAGATATTATTTTTATTACAATAAACACAGAATATTGTTTGGAATATACGGAGACGTACACACAGGTCAGTAGTTGGACTGTCTATATTTCAGTGGAAACGAGAGTTGATATTTATAAGAGCTGTATCGCTAATGTATTGCCAGGAATATGTGGCCCTTATTTCGTCCCTATTTCTGGTTATATACTCGATGTATGCATAAAACATTACAGAGGCTAAAAAACGTGTTAAAAATGAAATTGATTTTAACTACTTAATGATGATGAGAGTTGTTTTGTATTAATAAGATTTCAT
The DNA here is from genome assembly GCF_003589595.1 of Hyposmocoma kahamanoa. NCBI lineage: Eukaryota > Metazoa > Arthropoda > Insecta > Lepidoptera > Cosmopterigidae > Hyposmocoma > Hyposmocoma kahamanoa. Next base: position 669,322 of record NW_020653710.1, on the reverse strand, counting down.
TGTTGTATTGTAATTCCCATTGTTTATTGGAGAGATTTCATCCTCATCATTGATGCTATCAATTAGTATAATAAAATAGAGAGAGATTTATTTTTTTCATTTTTAGGATTTCAAAAAATCTGTAATGCAGTCATTCATATTAAGAAAAATATAATCTCAGTACAGAGTACTAAAAAAATTGACCTCAAAAGTCATTCATCACCTAGTTTGCCACCCTTAGAGGTTCGCCACCCTTTTTCCAACAAAAATCAGCAAAATCGGTTCACAAATTAAAAAAGAGTTATCGCGTAGCACACATCCAAAAAATAATTGAAGGACCTCCTCCGGTTTTCAAGTCGGCTAAAAAGAATGTTTCCTTTAAGTAAAATTAGCTATCGTAAGCATTTAAGGATTCCATTTCATGTTCACATTGATTTTTCCACACTGTATATTGTTTCTTGTTATCGTGTCGATACGTCTTTTATTCTAATCTATATTGACTTTGAATAGTATGTTGCCACCTTGACTGTGTCACTCGTGGCCGCGTAGAGATCTTCCTTCGTACACGTTTTAGGGCACAAGGGGCAGAACAGTAAGTGCTGCGTGGAATGTGTTGGGGCACCGTAGTCACATTGGGTTGAACTAGCATGCCTGAAACCCTATTCTTTCTATCCTTTCTATTATCTGCAGAGTCCTACCTGAGTGCGAAGTCGATTTATGGACTTCCACACGGGCCACCGCAAATCGCAACCTGTTGGTAGTTGATCTTGAGGGGTGATGAAATCAGGTGGCGGGGGTGGTTTTGCTGTTTCCACAGTGCACACCTAGTGACAGTAGATTGGTCACTATATACAATAGGCTACGTATTGCATAACAATTTATACATAAATAGATTCCGTTCCCTCATTACGCGTAATAACAGCATAGTATATGTTTTCTTACATAAGGTATTGCAATGATTTTGATTACGTGTGTGTCGGACGTTTTACTATGAACGTTGTATATAAATAAATTACCTATATTTCACATTATAAAGTAAAAAGAGTAATAAAAGCCATTTGCTATTGATTTTTTTAATACTTTACTGTTAAAAACATATTGGAAATTAAATGACAGACGAAAACAAATTACACACGCGCGCACACACACATACACACGCACGCACGCAAGAACGCACGCACGTACACACGCACGCACGCACGCACGCACGCACGCGCGTTTCAGTTTTGAAGGGTAAGGGTGCTGGTGATTTCTTTTTTATGATGCCAAGAGACGGGACGAGCAAGTCATGGGCCTGGTGCTAAGCGACACGCCTGGCCATATCAGTTGCAGTGCCACTCAGAGCTTTAAAGCGCAAAGATCTGGGGGGCACTGCCACTGCGTCCGTCACCCTCAGACATAAGTTGACAAGTCCCATATCATTCATTTCGTATCATAAAAAAAATATTAGCTTTATATACGTTGACACAATGATCGACACTTTCCAGGGGCGACACGACGATGATAGTGAGCGTGTGCGCGGGCATCCTGGCGGGGTCTTGGACCAACTACCTAGTGGGGAACATGCAGCCGCCCCAATCGCCGCCTCCTTACGCGGTGATCTGGCCCTCGGTGGAAATGCTGGGCTGCACGCTGCTGCGCACCACTCTGGGCTTCTGCGGCGTGGTGGCCACCAGGGCCATCGCCAAGTCGCTGTCCTACGCCTTCGTCTGCGCCCTGCTGGGCAAGGACAAGAACGAGCTGAGGAACTCCGAGAACAGCCTCGACAACAAGAACAAAATCGTCGTTGAACTGAGTTACAAATATTTCACCTACGGGTTGATAGGTTTCAACACGACCTGCTTGTTCCCGAATGTGTTCGATCTGTTGAAGATCAACCGGCCGACGTATTACACGGAGATTTGATTCTAGTCATACTTTGCTACAGGACTTGTGGCCTTATACGTTTGTGCGGCGTGACTTCGTGTGAGGGGGACTTGGCTGGGTGGCGGGAGACTCGTTTTTACAACAATTCTTTTCGTTTTCTGACATTATCGAAAGAAATGCTCTACAAAAAATAACACAGAACTATAAATACAGTACACGTGATTAGTTAGTGTCACACGCGTGCCAACTGTAGACGTAGTTGCGCCTACTTGAGCTCGGTTCGCCATTTTCGCTTTGTACAGTATGGTTGTGTAAATTCTTTCGCGCAACTTCTCTAAAATCCTAGAGTATGCCTGATGAGCTATTTTGAAGTGCAAAAATGATAGCAGCACCAAAAATATTAACCCTTGGTGGTATTTCATATCATCGATAAGTCTTATTTTAATAAATTTTCAATTTTCTGTTTATCGAATTGTTAGTGTTGTGTTTATTTTAAACTTAATTGATCGAAGTTCAGTTTGCAATGTGTGTGTTGAACAAAATATCTGTTGTCGAGAAGAGACTACTTTGTATTCGTTCGTTGTAGTCCAACTAACGGCCGCAAGTGGCAGCACGTTGAAAACATTTCAATATAAAATCAAAACGTCGTTACTTGCAATTAAGGTATTGAACTTTTAACAATATAGGGACTGGGTAAAGTTTAAATTATATTAACAGTCCAGAATTTGTTACGTCTTTATAAATTAGAAACTACCACCAATCATTATTAAGATTTCATAGCGTTTATCATTTGTTTGTGTGCATTTTGACGACAGCTATCAGAATATAGTAATCGAGGTGTAGGGCACTTCCATTTATTTTTTCTTTCGTGAGAAATTACAAACAACTTGACCATTGTCTCCCGTCCGAGTTCGTTCACAAAACATGTCTTTAGATAATTAATAACAAACAGCGTTAACATTGAATGTAGCTGTTTCATTCTTGTATGATATTGTAGTATTTACGTAGCCTTGTCCTTCTCACTTGGTCCGACCATCGTTGCGTGCAAAAGGTGCTGTCGCCTGAGCAATACATTTTAATAAAATAAATGCACGGTATTTGTCGACAATGTTTGTTATTAGGAGATTGTTATGTGTATTACTAGTTGTCACAATTCTTAGGTCCATATTAGTAACCAACTTATTACTCCGGTATTAAGTGCATCTCGGTATCCGAATGTATCTCAAGGTGTCCTGCATTAATAGACTACAGTCATCGGTATCTTAGGCGATGTAATCTTAAGTTACCAAGACTTGATTGATATGTATTTAACAACGATCTTGAACCGTAACTTAAATACTGAGATACGTTTATTAATAATCTGAAATGAGCACTCCAGTGATATTTATTAATAAAGACTTAAGAAAGATCTTAATATCGATCGTGCATTCGAAATGAGTTTATTAATATGGGCCTTAATATCAAATATTAATTTCGCATGCATTTATAACAATTATAATGCAATTTTGTACACATCGTATTCTAATATTTGTGCCTAAAATTTAAAATTCTAAGAATAGGTTAGTTTAGTGTAACAAATTTTAATGTGCACTTCACTAGAAGCACTGTAGCACTATGTGTTGTTTAGTTATCTTGTTGCAAGGTTCGTATAAATATAATTAAAACTTACTAATTGGTTTTAACAAGTGAGCAGTTTTGTTGAAGAAATAATGTAGAATTTAATCAATTTTGATGAACATTGAATTTTTAACTATGGTTTTTGCAAATCTAACCATCTACAGATCAGTTGTTCGGGATTCTACGTTTTAGTGGCTATTCATGGTACAAATGATCTGTATAAGGTGCTTTTGTTTTTATGTATTCTATTATCATCAGAGATCGGTACATTGTGAGTATAGTTACCTAAACTTACAGTAATACACGTAGAGTCGATACACCTCCCCCTGATTTCCAGGAGTGATTAAAAATAAATGAAAATATATATTTTTTATTTACAATTACAAAAGCCGGATAGCTGGTTTCAACTACCGCTTCTCAAGCAGAGGGGGTTCGAATCCGGCCTCGCGAGTTTTTCTGAATTTATGTCTCAATTTGAAATTGACTATAAGCTTTTCGGTGAAAGTAAGATTTCGCGGCGAAACTGCACACATTTGCAAAGCAATTTAATGATGTGTGTGAAGTTCTCAATCCGTATTGGATTCGTGTGAAAACTACAGCCCGAGCCCCCTCTCACTGGGAGAGGGGACCTGTGCTCAGCAGTGGGGCTATTAAGGCTAGCTATTTATTATTACTATTACGATTACAATTTTTTCTTCTAAATACATTACCGTAGTAAAGTAATTGCTAGTGACAAATATAAAAATATAGAACAAAATACAACACAATACAATACAATTTCACGATTTCAATGGGGAGGCAAGTATTACTTTAGGTAAATATACTCTACCTTTTTCGATCTCTGTTTTTCACCGTCGTGTATCATTATTATTATAATTGAGCGGTTCCTTTTAGGTCGAGTCTTAAAAACTTTTCTGGGTTAATTTAGACGTTTGCGTGACTTTTTACGTCCAGTTTTCTGTAGAACTATCAAAAATGAAAAGAAAGCAATAATAATATTTGCAAATAATTTTCATTTACTGCATTATGGTGTGTAATTATCGCTAACTTAGTCTCATTGTCTATAAATATAGTTCTAATTATTTATTTACGATATTAAAAACTCGACGTAAAGGGAATAAAAGTATGAAACTGCCAATGACTCCACTTAAGGAGAACAGTTTATATTATCTACTCAGTAGTCGGCTCTGGGCGTGCCACCCCTGTTACAACAGACAAGAAACGATAAGCGGCGGCAAATTTAAGAAAATTACCTCTTTTGCCTCTTTAGGCAAATTTAATTTTTGCAATTGAAAATTTTTTTCAATTCACGTCAAACAGCAGATTGAATTGAAAAGGCCTTTCCTAAATTAAAAAAAGGCGGCAACTTTAATTGCCATGTTCGCATGTCCTAGCGATGACGTCATGCGTCGGAGCTTCGGAAAATGATGCTTTTGGGATATTAAATAAAAAATTGTAGAAAATGTACAATCCAAGGAATTAAAATACTTACCAGTGATTTGTAATTCCTATTTACAGATTTATATAACTGTTATTTTAATTATTATAAGGAGTGGTGTAAATAGTAAATGCAATACAGTGTTATGTAGTAGTGCTTTAATTCAGTTCCGTTTTATTTGCGTTCCCAGACTGTTTTGTTTTTGAAGTTAAACTGTGAAGTCCATAGTAATTGTAGTTGCTGGTTGGTTTTATAAAATTTTTGTGTTATTTATTGAACAAAGTACAAAAATAACAGATTTCACATTGTTCGCTTTTTAAACCACGGAGAATTGAATGTTGTGACTTCATTGTGCGTCTTAGGGTCGTATTCTAGAACTCTACTCAATGCTCAAGTCAGGATTGCACTGGAAACACAAGCACTGGAAATACGACCCTAATGGCAGGGACTTAGTATGATTTCGAGCGCTTTAAACCATACTCAAATCCTGACTTGAGCATTGAGTAGAGTTCTAGAATACGACCCTTAATATTGTGTGAATGTCTTTTACGACCACAAATTTGTTGAGCAATGTCATAAGGTATTTTTATTTTTTTTATGTGTTTTTTCGGTAGGTTAAATGATTCCGTCTAGAATAGTTACCGCACTTTGATATGTGAACGGTGTATTTAACATTCCAGTGTTACTATAATACAAACTCAGACCAGAAAGATAGACGTTAAATAGGATTACATCATTCCTTATATTTACATCATGTTGCCGTTGCACACCACGTGTCTTTTAGGCTGATTACACAGGGCGCCCTAACAACAGGCGGCGGTGTCGCAGTTGCAGTCGCCCTTGCATTTGTTTACATATTTTCATACACGCACGGCGGCGGCGGCGAGCGCTGCCGCAATTTTCTACTAATGTACGATTTCAGTTGATCACGCCGCCTGGGCTTCAGCCGCGCCACTAGTGGTACGGCATGACACCACAACTTTTGCGGCGGCAAAAAATGCAGCCGTCGCCGTCGCAGCGCCGTGTGTAATCGGCCTTATATATAGATATTAATTATTTCTTAGCTGTAAACACGTGACAACTTTGTAATGAAGATTTTGCCGGAACGAACGTCATTATTTCTACGAAATTCCTACTATCATCAAATCGATTTTTAACAAATTAGCAATATTACCTCAGAGTTGTTCATGGTTGTGGTGGTTCCATAAATGGGTTCATTACGAAGTTGTCAAGTGATCACAAGTTGTCGATTGTCATCCGCTGCTCCAAATGGAAGTGCATGCGCACGCGCCGTTTGGTACAGCGGACATTGTTGGAGATAGCGGAGCGATGTTAGTATCAATTTGAATAAAGCGATAATGTAAGTGCCGTACAATAAAATATGTGCACCGCTCACCGCCAGTGTTTATTCAATTACTATCCTCTTTTTTATTATTAGTACACTTACTTTTTAGTTAATTAATTAATAGTAGAGTGCGTAAAATTTTGCGACCAGGATTGATTAAACTACGCCGTATTTTACACATTCGACGACCTCGGCGGCCTAACGGTTTATATTGCGAGTGCTGGATTTGGAGATCCCGTTTTCGATTCCCGGTGGGACCGATTTGGAAATCAACTTTTTTAAATTGGTTTTAGTCTGGGTGTTCTGGGAAGTGCCCCAGAATTTCGTTGCTCCGGTATTCATAGTGCAGAAAATATCCTAGTTTGAGACCAGACAATTGGTGTGGTTGTCTGGCACATATACATACTTAGCAGCAATAACTACGTATAACGGTTTTCTACGTTAAAGTATCTTTCAATAAAATAAGTAAGACCTCCGATAAATGTTTAAACAGAAGCGACCGACAGTAGAGTTATGACTAGGAACGACTAAATAATTATTATTGTTTTTAGTGCAGTGAACGGTGTGTCCCCATATTTCAGTGTGACCATGCTGAAGTTTTTGAAATTTGACTAGTCAGGTCGCCGTTTAATTAAGCGGTTCAAACAAACGCCCTTGTAATTTTTCATTAGCGAATAGTAAGAGTTACCATTCACGCCGGAATAAGCTTATTTTAGCAGCTAACGACTATATCTTGTTTTTTACGACTAGTGTAACGAAAAACGTTACATACCTCTTTTTTTTACATAATCGGTTAACGAGTGCTAATGCGAACGCGTGGATTCTCTGCGGCTCGCATATAAAAGGAGTTGCGACGGCGCCCGCGCACACATTTCTCACGAGCCGGCATCGCCTACGCGCGCTCCTAATTACTTAATTTGCAAATATAAATCCGCATTTCGGCAACTACGACAATTGCTTTTGAAATTAACAATTTGTGAGTATAAGAAGTTCCCGTATTCGGGTGAGTATTCCAATACCACACCACTTATTTTCGTAATTCGCTATTTTTGTAAAATGGCGGTCGCGGAATGTGCATTCGTTAATTACGCGGTTCCTGTACATCATTAGGTCAAACAAATACGTTCCCTTACGGCTGGCAGCAACAATCCAGCAGCCAGTTATTTAATTTTGATGAATCCGCGTAATTAACGAAGGCACATGCGATGCCACGCGGTTTTACGTGACTTGACCTTTTGAACTTTCCTTTTAGTCAACGTGTCATTTCACAATTGTATTTATTTCGTTTTATGTAGCTTTGTTCTTGCTTGTGGGTGCCTTCTGCCTACCCACAAGTACTTAACCTTTTTTTTTTCAGCTTAAATTCCGTTGTGATTTCTCCCGGCAGCAGGATTAATACGTAAGCGTTCCCTCATTGGGTAAAGCATTCCTTAAGCTGCCGGGACGGAATCGCAACGGGCGCGTGCACAGCAGCGCAGTATACCCGCACTGTAACATGTTACAGGAACTCCGTTAGGGTTTAAAACCCTCGGCCACTACGTGGCAAACACCAACTTCAAGCGACGCGCGTCGTGCCTGGCAGCCGCAGTTCCGGGTTCACTTCCCGTCGGAGTCCTCCTTCAACATCTTCCGTCTCCGACACGACAAGGCGCCGGCTATCTACATTCCAGCCGGCCTTTACCCAGGGGAGTGCATAACCCCGGGAGTGCTAACGATCCGTACCTTTAGGCCGGAGCCCACGTATTCATAAATTTTTATGTACCCTGGGATTCATTTCTCTTTTTAATTAAATCAGTTAACCGCCCTACCTTCTTTTATTTTCACCCTTATTAGGGAAAGGTAGGGAACCCAGGTTACACTAGAAGCGATTAATTAACTTTTTTAATACAGTCAGACCTAATCTAGGTGCTGTGGTTCTCAAGTTTGAGGAATGGTACCATTGGAGAACAATCATGTGATATACCTAAGTAACTTCAATGTTCGAGACAAAAATTTGAACTTGAAAAACCGCTAGGATACTTGTCAGGAACCCCAAACTCAGTGATCAGGGATCAAATAAAATGACACTGTGAAATGAATAAAGGAATATATTTTTTAGATGCAACAATACATAAAAGTAATAAATACGTAAATTTAAGTAAATATAGTTACAATATGTCGTAACATGTACCCTGGAATATATATTTAATCTTACACGTAACAGTAAGAGTAGGTATAAGGCCTTTCGTACATTCTTCGCAATACTTTTTTTTACTTAGCTTTGGAAACATCGAAGCGTGTACCAAGTGCCTGCAATGGAAGGCAAAGCCTTAGAGCACCCTGTGGATTAACTTCTTATAGGAAATGACATATAAATTGTAAAACGCGTATCATATCGGTTTAGACGCAAAATGATACGCGACCGTGTGCATGCATCGCAATGTGTCTTGACGCTAAAATGGTACAGGGACAAGTGTCACCTGGTAAATAACGTGCAAAATCCAATTTTAGATATTTTCTTTGGAATAACGCAGCCGTATGTATCGTTACTGTATCAGGAGTATACCTGGCTTTTTCTTACGAAGCTTTTATTATTCTGACAGGGATACCTACAATTAAATAGCTTCAAAACATCGGCCGTATTATTCTTAACAAAATGGTAATACAGTTTAAAGTGTTCGAAGACAAATTTACTCTAAACTTGTCACATATACATCAATTAATAATTTTGATTACAATGTGTACATTAAAACTAAAAGTTTTTTCGCAGTATAGTAGTCTTAACTGCAACTTTTATTCAAAAGTTTGAGTAAGACTTGTGAAAATGTCGTTTTTCACTATATTTTGTTAATTTTGTTGCGCAAACTATTAAATATATTCTAATACGAATTCTCGTCCGCATTGTGATGCAATGAAATATTGCAAAAGCAACAATCTAGACATTTCAATTCAAGCGCACATAGAATGGATGCCTTAACGCTTTCATTGAAACAGCTGTTACATTTCTAATAAATAACGGTTGCGAATATTAAATGTTATTTACTTTTCAGAAGGACTTGAGGATATGTTTGGGAAAACCCGCACGCGTCACGAGATCACAGCACATATCGAGTGCGATATCAGGCAGGATCGTATCGAGTGATAATATAACGTGTACTACCAATTCACGGTCGGAATATAGTCAACTAAAACCGTAGCTCGTCATCTAGTCATACTTTGATAATAAGTCTTAAATTGATAGAATTTTAATACAGGGCATATTACTTTTTAAATTAAGAGCAACTTAATAGATCAACGATTATTAAAATTTACTATACAATTATAGTAAATGTTTTGTAGACAGATATCAACGCATCTCTTAGAAGACTAAAAAAGGCGGATAAGTCACAATTAATGCCTTGTTTCGACTTGCGGTGGTAAACACTTTTCTTACTGACCGTACATTATATTGCATATCGAACATATTACATATTTGTTGTTACAAAATATGAATACAAAAGGGTGAACATAAAGAAGCTTGGACAGAAAAATAAAACACATAAAAATTTAATAAACTCATTCTAGGAACATTTTATATTTCTGTACAAACTTATTTACAATTTGCTATATTTATATTTAACAATTTTTGACATTTCCTGTTATACAGAGAGTCTTCGTGACGTCAATGGAATCAGAGGTCTACCATCTTATCCATTGGGCAAGACGGACCAGGTCGAGAGGTCATTGACAATCGCGATTACTAGAGGACACATTGTCAAATCAAAGTCGTCATTGACATTTTGGCCTCCGTAAGGCCTCAGTGCAGCCTCCGTTTAGCCTTTCCTACGCAGCTCCAAAACGCTACTATCCTTTTTACTCAGCTATTATGAAAAGGACAACATTGTTTTACAAATTCAGTTTTCATACGCGTTACAAAATATCTGTACAACAAATAGGCCACTTCGTTTTCATAAAACTCATTTACAATATTAGCCAGTTTCCTATTGCTTACATTTGTTCTATTTTACTGTTTGTTTAACTTTGTGATGTGACTGAAGGGTGACAAGTTATATTTTGACCGTTGCCACGTCGAGGAATTTATAAGTTTTATTTTAAATGGCAGCACCAATGTCGATGTTAAAAGCCAATTGTAGGTCCCAATCCCGGGTTTAAAGTAACTTGTCAGCCTTTAGCAGTGCGATGTACTGCAGTCTTCTGGCGCTCTCGCGGCCTGCGCAGGCGCACAAGTGAGACGTCTAGTTGGTTGTGACGACGGCCGCGGCCATGCTGCCACGGATCTTCTCGAATAGGCTCTCAGCGTCGTCGCTGTCGTACTGTGGACAAGGCAAAACATTAATTAGCGTTTTCATTTAGAAATTTGTCAGAAAAATATCAACGATGATAAAAAATAAATGTGCCAGACGTTACGTGTTGAACAAACTACCTCGATAAAAAGAAGTGAAAGAATGGCGCAGAAAATAGGGATGGGACAGCGGAGCGGAAGGGGAACGTACAATAATTTATCATGTAGTGGAGTCCCTGGGGCGACGCAGTCGGCGGCTTCGCGTCGCTTCGCTCGGGCCAGGGAGTGCTTCGCTTCGCCCCGCTCCGCTCCGATCCACCCTGCTCCGTTTCGGCGGAGCGTCGCCCTAAGCCACAAGAAATCTTGTACAAACTACGAGTTTGCGTTTGGCTTTACTCTAAATGTTTTTGACTTATTCAAATATTTAGTTAGTCAACACGCAAGATGTTCCACGCCACTACCGTTGGAAACGTTCACAAATCTACTATAGTTTTGGCTGCGAACATACGCTTCGGGTATATCGAACTTGGCGTCGCACATGAGAGTCAGCGGTCACTGTGAATTTGTCACGATCTCGTCGCGTATGTACCGTTACAAGAGGGGCTTCTTGTAACGTGCATGATTTTGTTCCTGTAGGAGAGCGTCAGCACCTCACCGAAACACAAATGGGAATGTTACCTCGTCCTCGGATTCGGTTTCCGAAGCGCTGTCGTCCGCGGCGGGCTTGAACAGCTTGGCCCCTTCCTTGGTGGCGAAGGCCGGGCTCCGCCTGGCGAGCCGGCGCGGCGTCCGGCCGGCGTAGTCGCGCGTGCGCGGCGCCACGCCCGCGCAGCGCTCCAGCAGGTACTGCGTCAGGCGCAGGTCGCCGCGTCGCACCGCCACGTGCAGCGGCGTCCAGCCCGCCAGCCCCTCCTGTTCACAAACGCGACTTCTGTTTCATTTCCGGACTTGCAATACTATTGTTTGTATTTCTAGAAGTGTGTTCAAAACGTTTCTAACCGGTTGTATTTGTTTACACATTTTTATCGCTCAATATCCATTACCAAATAAACAAGGGTGTTTTCCTTAAACATCACAATTCTCGCCAAAAATTATACGACATACCGCCGAGCCTAAATTTACACTCGTAAACAGGTAAAAAACAATTCTCATGTGATACGAAAAACCCGCGGACTTAGATTTTTGCCTCTAACGATAATTATGTGAACCTAGTACCGGTCATAACATGATTTACAACTTACAACGTAATAACGTCATCGATATTTGGCCAATTGTTTTGATGATTAAATGAATATTATATTGATTGGTTTTTTCGATTATTTATTTTTCCCGTCTTACTTATTCTGTTCTGGTCTGCAATACGCATTTTTACTACTTATGAAAGAAGCAATCGCTTGTCAACATATGCTGCAATTTTAACAAAGTGTTAAGGGCAAACATAGCAGTGAAAACCCAAGTACAGAAGATAACGCTATCAGTTGATTAGAGCGGGTTTCCCGCAGTCGCCGCCGACGCAGGAGACCGGAATGCGATTGTCATTGATACACTATCTACGCAAGGTGAATAACTATTGTTGACTATTCAATTACGTCACTATTAAGTGTGCGGATTGTACGACAGACTTGTCGTTATTTAACATATGCGTAGGGAACACTTTAGTACTTCAACGATTTCTGCATCAATAGTTATTTGACAAGTTAACAATGGCCGTTGTCTTGAGTGGGCACTGGATACTTTATTTAATTCTGTGGTGGTACTAATTGTAATCGTAAACCTAAGCCACAAATTAAGCTGGAAAACTAAATTAAGCAAGCACGATATAATAAGCGGCTGATTCAATGACTAAAGTATACGTACTTAATAATACGTGTACGTTATTAACACTACGGTATTACTTTAATTTGTCGACAGCCATCGATCATTTCGATTAACCCACTAACGGCGCAGATTTTAAGGCGCATTTGCTAAGTTTAACAAAATGTACATAATAAAAGACTAGTAGATGTCTGCATAAATTAAGAATAGATATTAATTACTCCACATTAAATTACAACCTGCCATTTGGTTCTGAAAATTATTTAAAAAAAATGTTTTATCACTTAACTGACCAGACAAAAGCGCATAAAATAACTTCTCAGACCATCTTCAGCCTCAATCAACGCCATGAATCAATTGTAATATTTGTTTACATCGCATTATATGACCTCATACTACTGTGACGTCATACTGAACCTGTTTTCTTGCGATAAGGTCATTGCGTTAAAGACGAATGTTCAATTACTTAAAACTAGTATTTAATATGTTACAACCACGCTTAAAAATTTTATTATTCTTTAATAATTTGTAACTAGCTCTAAAAGTATACATCATCATTTCTAAAAGCGGTTAGAAATATTGCTATATATTTTGTATCTATGCCTAAAGATCCGGTGCACCGGATTCACTCAACAACGGTCTCAATGGATGGACGATCTCGGTGGATGAACGTCTACATAACAACCTATAAGCAAACCCATTCCCAAAAATTGTGTGTGTTGCATGGAATAGCGTTATTTGGGTGATAGGCGCAGTGGGAGTGTCCCTCAGATGTTTGCGATTTAAAGCTTTGAGTGGCACTGCAACTGTTATGGACTGGCGTGTCGCTTAACACCAGACGCACGACTTGTTCATCCCGTCACTTGGTATTGTTAAAAAAATCAAACCTGCAAGTGGAAAGTTCACAACCCTTGGAAAACGTGTGAAGTTCCCAACCCGTATTGGGCGAGTAGCAGGGGACAGTGCGAGTCTTTGACAGAGTATTAAGATATACTTACTCTAGCATTGACGTTAGCTCCGTAGTAGACGAGCGTCTGCAGCGATTGAATGTGGCCCGCCGTCGCCGCCACGTGCACTGCTGTTTGACCTGCAATAAACAGTTTTAAGTTCAGAAACGTGAGAATTCTTGGCTTAATACTAATGATTGTCCGGAAGCTGTATTAGCTGCGCTTGGGCATAACACAAACAGTTCAGTTGGATTATCATTCATATGGCTACTCGAAATTTGGACTTAATTTCCAGATACACTAATAGAGTGGTTAATACCTCCCTCTGAATTCACAAGTTATATCTTTACTTTTTTTATGTTAAGAAGGAGGCAAACGAGCAGAGGAGCCACTTAATGGGAGGTGGTCATCGTCGCCCATGAACGTTTACAACATCAGATGAGCTGCCTATGCGTTGCCAGCCTTTGAGAGCCCTGCAAAGACGCTTTTTGACGAACCCCATGTCGCAGCGCAAAGGAAATACTTCAGGAGAAAGATCATTCCACGTCTTGCAGGTTCGAGGAAGGAACGAACGAGATGCCTGCGTGGTCTTACAATGCCAGTCATCTAAGATGTGGCGATGGACTCTACTCCTTTGGCGGGAGGTGCGATGGTGGAAACGAGACGGTGGCACCAGTTCGAAAAGTTCCTCAGAGCACTACCCATTATAAAGACGGTAGAACACACACAGAGACTCGCCGTCTCTCCGTAGGTTAAGGGGTTCCATACTACAATAACTGAACTTTTACTCTGAATACACTACCGTTCGTAACATAATTGTATTATATAATATACAATACAGTAATTCCGGGATTTCAGAGGGAATTATTATCAATACATTTCGCCTATGTCGATCTTGTTGATCATACAGCAATACATCCTAAATATGACTCAATGATTTAGTCATAACAGCAAAGAATTGAAATATCATTTGTTATTAATTTCCGTTACGATTCATTCTCCACTAAAGAGTACGTAGAAGGGTTTTTCCGTCTCCGTTACACGACCAGGAATCGCGCAAGGCAAACTGCCATTGCTTTGTTATTTTATGAATTTACTGTATATATTATTACACTTTAAATTATATCACAGATAAAAACAAACCTTTACACTTTGGGCCATTCCACTCGTAAGTGGCCTGTATTTGAATTTAAATCAGATATTTAAGCCGACCGTACTGTTGATTATACGTTAAGATATTGTTGAGTAATACTTATGTTAAGGTTAGTTATATTTCTTCGTTATATGAATTTTTCTTAAAAGCCTATACTGTCCCACTGCTGGGCCAAGGCCTCTCTCCCCCTCTCCACACTTCTCTGTTTTGCGACTAGGAATATCAGAGCAAATAATTCTGTTCTCTGAGGGGACAAACCAGAACAGCCAGACATGAAATAAACGAAAATTTCTTAACTAATTATACCGTTAGTATAAAAACGGTTTCAGGATACGACGGTGAATAACAGCGTCATTAAAAAGTAATATGAAATCGAAACTAAAATTATTGCATACAACACATCGGTCATCAACGGTTCTAAAATGACGCAAGTGCTTCAAAAAATAAAAGTTCAACGTTCTAAGCTACAAATATAACACAAAAATAACATGCGCCTTAATACCATTTTGAAAACTCGTTGGACTAATTCGTCTTGATTAAGGAACAAGCACATAGGCACTCATGCATTAAAATAATGTCTATTTAAATAACGTACATACTGTCTTTCTTCTCACTAAGGGAGTCACCACACTTATTAACGCGAAAGGGCCAGCGCAAACCGGCGGACGACGGGGGTGAGCACCGAAGCGGATTTTATGTTTAATGTAGTAGAGAGAAGCGCGCCGTGATGCCCTAAGGTCGGTCTTCAGAGCATTAGTACATTATTACAATTGCAACAACATGTTGATAAACTTAATATCCTCTGCTTTCCCATCTGCCGCTTTATGCTGGCCCGAATCAGCTTGATTCCGTGTTAATAAGTGTGGCGACTCCGTAAATGCCGTAACTGACGTTTTTGCCTTAATGGAGAGTACCTAAGGCGTACAATCTAATGCAGCTTCAATAATCATCCCACGTATACCTTTATTATGTATGAATTAACGCATTGATAGAACGATTTTCACATGAGCTGTAGCTCGAGATGACAAGTGTGAAAAATGAAGGCACGCATTCAGGACTCACGTCTTAAAGTTAATTAAACAATAATTTTCAATGTTTTTCACTCTTGATTTGATGAGGTCTAAGTCGTCTGTAATTGTAACTATAAATTTAAACGTAAAAGGAATGTCCTTACTAGTGCTTACTTTTATTTTAAACATTTTTTGTAAATAAGTATTGTGATATATAAAAACACTTAAATCATTACATTGCGCTGTGTCGAGAAAAAATTTACCGTATTAAATGAATTTAATACATCGAAATCTTTTAGAAAATGGAGTATATGTAGAATAATTTACCAATAAAATAAATCGCGCAATAATTAAAAAAAAACAAGAATTGTTAAGTCAATGCCAAGGCTTTCAGTAAGTCTCTGTTTGGATGCACGAAGTACATACAGGAAGCGCGGAGTCAGCAAGTTGCCTCAGGCACAAGGCAAACTTCCGAGGTTAATAGGACTATTTATAGATAGTCTTACTTCGAAATAAAAATTTTCAATGATTGCACCTTTTTTTGATATAGGTTAACTCAAAAATTAAATGTTTTGAATATATTTATAGTTATTACGTTCTGGCTCGAGATTCTAGATTCAAACTTATTCATACCAAAGAAACAATTTAGGAATACATTTTTCTTACTTAAAATCTAGTGTTCTTGCGCAATGCCTGTGAAATTAATTCGATAACACACGTTACGACGACGACGCTCTGGCATTTGTCTCGACCAATGGTCGGCACGAAATGATATGAACTGATTGATAAGTTCCGCAATCTTGCGGTTTAGCAATGAGTGTTTGTAAACCTAATTCTTCGAGTCGCCGCGTCATCTTAATTTCCAACGTGAGTGCTATAGGTTTTTGATTGAGTAGAGGAAAACACGCGATGTACTCGCCAAGCTATGCGCCATACGGTTTTACCGTTTGCCATTTACGCTGTAAAGGTTTCCACGGAGAGTGTGGTTTTTTGTGATAGATGAGGATAATATGACAAGAATGTACTCAAATGAAGAACGCCTCAGTTACTCATTCTTGCTCCCAACTTTTATGTATTTTTAGACGTTCTTATAAAAATGATTGTTTTTAAACAATACCCACGTCTATACTTATTATAAGGAAAAGTAGATAAATACAATTTATATTCAATTGGATGTCTCTCTCAATAGCATCTAAGTTGTGGAACTAAACGCCGATTGAATTTCGCAAAGGACGTAATTGATAGAATGTTTAAAAAGTTTATTGAAGCAAATTTCAATATATCATACGTGCACGTTCATCAATAATCGATTGCCGATATTGGCGGCACTCCAAGTTTATTTAAACGAAGGCGAAAATAGACGCGGCTCAAGCGTCCTTGGTGTTTTAGGGACAGACATGTAGGTGATTCGAAAATACCCATTTATTCATTGTATAAATGTGGAGATGATTTTTACGTAAATCTTGAATAACGCTGCCAACTGACATTGAAAGTAGTACTTCTATAATATAAGATAGTAGATATGCACCAGAGCAGATCTCTAATGTTTGCGGAATAAGTGGTTGTTTTATGTCATGTTTGGGCACTACGTCGCTGTATCTGATCTTTGTAATCAGCAAACACAATAAAGTTATGCCGATATTACTTATATGTATCTTTTAAATTTCACACTTGCGTCACGCGGTTGCCTAAGAAGTATTAACGAACCTGGGAATCCCAAGGAAATTATGGTTTAAATAAATACATATGAGGATTTTTCATAACGTTCGTTTCATTCGTAGAATTTGCCAAGCACTAAGCAGAATGCAATGAGGTTGCAAAAAGCGTGTGTAATCATTCATTGACCGCATCTGCTTCCGCCCTCACGAGTAGGTGCAATATAATAGCTCACATGCACGCATGTATCCTCCACGTGGAAGTAATCTAAAGTCTTGCATAAACGTTTAATGGTAAGGGAATTACAACTTGCAATATATTCTCAAATACAAAACTACGCAGTCAGTGGAGTTGCGTAATCTCTATGATAGTAACTATGTACGTACATATTTAAGTACGTAACATAGTCAAATAATTTAAATGTCAAAAGCGCACTAAAGTACAAGTAGTGCGGCGAGTATGCCGGCGATAAAAATAGGTAAAACAATACGAGAAGCTTGAAATATGTGCGGAGTTAAAATAGTGGTTGTGTGACGCGAGGTCAGGCGGCGGCGGGGGCGGTGCGGCGCGGGACGGGCGATGGGGTTTTCCCAACTATGTGGCGCACGGTCCGGTCAACTCTGCGGCCTGCGCCTGCGCTGCCCGTCCGCGCCGCTGTTCTCGCCAATATGGCCCGCTCGTATATTTTCACCTCTTCCGTGTTTTAATGCCTCGCATTCAAACTAAGATGTTACCAAGGCAATTTTAACTGATTTCACTGTTCATTCATCACACCAATATATGCCAAGTTGCCACGAGTAAGACTGAGACTTGGCGTCGCCATAAAAAGCAACTCAATAAATTACTGCAAATGGGATCTATTTATTGTTATCTCGTGTGCGTAAACGCTCTCCACTCAAATCTTCCCGGCTCTGTTTCTGTTTGCGTTTTAGTTATATCATTTGTTAAGATTTGTTTGCTTTAGCAATCGGCAACACAGGAAAAATTTAATTAAATATTACATCATACACAGTCTCTGGCTGTGCATATATCTAAAGCCATACTAACGACCGAAATGGTCTAGTGTAACAAAGAATAAACACAATAAAACCCACAAAACGAGAGAGGTTTAACGTCCACAGCTGGTATTCCCTACAACTTGTTTTACAATTGCGAAATTAACGTATGTATTTCCACTGTCATTGAAATCATACGTGATACGTTGACATTTTTACGCCGGAACATTGGACAACCAGGTCAGGTGTTGGAAAACCCCACAGCGAATGTTTGCCGCATTATCTGATAGCGAGACGGTGAAATTACTTAACGGCAACATACAACGCACCGAGCGTCCGCTGTTGATCATTTTTTGCTCATCACTCAAGAACGACCTAAGGCTATCTTTTGCCTTTGTCCGAGAGTCATCTCTCGTTTTTTCCTCCGTTTTCGGTTCGTTTACAATACCTTTGCGCTTCACTAGCCGTGTTTATTTCCCTAATGGCCTTGTCATACTGTTTACCTCCAATGATTTTTTCCTTATTCGTTATTTGATAATGAGGGAGGAACAAATCGGCTGTCTTACGATGATTTTGTTTAAATTACGCCATGCCTTGTTCGCAAACTCGTTCGTAAGACAGCGATTAATTTAAGTACATTGCTAAGAGGGGGCAATTCATAACATAATATACTGTTTATACATAAATTGAAGCGCAATTGAAATTAAGAATGTTTTATCGCGGCTTAAGATTGTGAGCGCGAAAGAATCGTTCCGTTGAGTTTGTGGAAATACCAACGACGCAAGTCCCAGTGATTTGCAAGCTATCCGAATTATGGTTTTTACTTGTCAGTCACTTTAATCACTGGTTAACATTTATACCTAAGTGATCATTAATCCTTTGGTAACGTGGTGAATCCGGTACGATTTCTAAAAATAACTGTGTTCGTTTGGAAACAGGTTTGACCACATCATTAGTTAATTTTAGAACTATTATCTTTGAGAAATGTTAAACCAGCGGTGTAACACTGATCTCAAACAAGTGGGAGCCGTAGTAGATTGCGGCGATTCGCATCTGACGAGAGAAAGTAGCGTCACGTAACAGTATCGCATAGAAGTACCATTTGGGAATTCCGCGCGGGCTAATGCATCGCAGTGCACTTTCACGCGGGGTAACCCCAGATTCGCCACACAGACTATTGTTCTAGCCCCTTCGCGGAATTACCGAGGCGCTTAAGGCTGGCTGCGGTTTTCCTTCACCGCCACACTCCATTTATGCTTTTTTACTATGATTTTTTTAAATCGTTCCCAGATTTGTGGAGTTTACTTTTTGCGACCTACATTCCAGTGTTTACTTAAACATCCTTTATCTGCGTCTAAAGCACAATGCGATGAGTATGTAAAACGCGACATTTATTGGATATTGAAATGTTGCGGGAAAACCAACTGCTTAACATACACGTAACAGCGCATTAATTAGTGGACGAACAATCGGTCGGGTATCCCGAGATGTGTTGAACAAGCGAGTTGGCACGCAGCCGCCGCAGCTGCTTTCACCGCGCGGCGAGCGAGCGTGCTCGTTACGCGACCCTCCTCACATCATCACTGGGAAAACCCAGCCCACCGCAGGCAACCGAACATACCTAAAGCCCCGGTCAAACAACTTTGATATCTGAAAAGTATAATTACAGACACGGCTTATTCTGTGAGGTCAACTAGATCTGTAAGACAACGCCAACCAACAAAGCTTTATAACGAATAGCGCTTGACGCTAGAACGTTGCGAGAATGTTCGAATAATAATTTGGGAAAACCGAACGTGCCAACATATATCTTGAGACTGGTTAACGTCTTTTTAATGTAATTTACACAGGCAGGGAATTCCGCACCATTTAGTGGGGCCGCCGCCATCGAAGCCGTTTCATAGAATCGGTTTGAAATATTTCACAAAATCGCGACGAGTCAATGGTGTTGAGAGGCGAGACGGGGCTGGCATTGAGCTTAGTTGAGACCTTGGCGCGCGTCACTGAGAGGCACGGGCCTAAGCGCAGGCGCAGGCGGCGAGTGTTCACACGTAAACAATGTCCAACGCCGCGCTGCGTGCCGTCAAGGAGTAAACTGGTTTCATTTCATGAACCTAGTTACCATTCAATACACTTACATCCTAGAGAGTCTCCGTATTTTTTATATCGTTGCGTGCAAATCGCCGGATGTTCTTAGGACAATGCCACCCGACGAAGGCAAACCACATTCGCTCAACGTATCCGTTATGAGCATCGTCGTAGGTTTATTGATAAAATCAATGAACAGATGAGACGATAATTTTTTACGCGTCTCAGTGCTCGTACGTAGTAATATTACTTTATTTAACGACTCGGTACGTGAACGTCGTGGTGCTAAAGGTGAGGAATACATGTAACTTTGGCACTGGCACTAAGTACCCTTAATTTTAGAACGAACCGACGAACGAATCGACCTCATAAAGTTTAAGTTCAATAGGTATTGTAGAAGTAGTAATGCAGAAAGAGTTTAAATAAAAAACAGACACAAGGGCTTCAGAAAAAAGAAAGTGACTTACCATCGTAATTTTTCAAATTCAGTATCGTTAAAAGCTGCTTAGGTACACTGTTCTTGTCGATGGGGGCTAGTAACGCCTGCAGGCAATCGACATGCTTGGCGGCTGTTGCGGCGTGAATGGGCGTGTTCCCGTCGAGATCTCTGACACCGAGGGAGGCTCCGGCTTGCACCAGCATCCTGGCGACGATGGCGTTGCCGCTCGTCACGGCGAGATGCAGCGCTGATTGCCCGAAGTCATTGGGCAGGTCCAGCCAGTATTTGTCTGGACACACCCTGATAAGCGTGCTGACTGATCTCTGACAGCCGTGGACTGCGGCAATGTGTAGTTGTCTGTGAAATAGGTATTTTATATAGTCTTGCCTGCTTTGGCATGGGTTGATCAATACATTGGCTTTTGGAATAATTGAATGAATGGACGGAATATTCATAGAAACATAATGACTATGAAAAGTCAGAGTTTTGATACATTTCAGTTGAACATACAAATAGTTCATTCTTAATAACATTATGACCAACCACATAATGACCAATAATGACATTGGACATTTAAAAATACTTAGTTGCTTTACATTTTTGTGGTCTTCCATATTTTGACAACTAATTTATGTACTCAATCAGTGGATTATTACAATATCATAATAATTCTTTTGTTCTGTTAGACAGATACCATCTACTCCAGCAGTGGCTACTGGAATTAGTGTACTACAAAATAATACAATAATATTTCTTTCTAATTGCCTGTTAACATTATATACAAATACACATAATATAAATACATATACATACAAGTGTATATTAATATAATTCTCTGAGTAAGCAAACACCAATTTTGTTTTTAACATGAGCAGGAAGTAATTATCAGGATGATTGATTTAACAACTAACAGTCATTTAAATGTATTTTATGAAAGATTTTTTGTGCGTAAAAATCATTCACACAGTTAAATTATTTGTTCTTTTGCAAGAAGTATAAGAAAAAGACATGAAAAAGGAGTACCTACGTATCTGCTTCATTTTCTTCTTTCATGGAATTATTTGCAATTTTTAAAACAAATAGCATACCAATTGGTGCCTGCAATTTCATCTGCATAGAGTACATACATAAGTACTTCGAGTAGTCTACTGTACTGCTGACTTGAGAAATGACTGGTTCTCAATACAAACTTTCATCCCCTCCTGCTGGCTCCTCAAATCAAATTTATTTCAGCGGTTTACTTTCACATTTATATTTATTTGTTTGTATGTAATGTCCTATCTTCTAGTTTTATTTAAAATAGTTAGTTTAATGTACTACATAATATAGATACATAACTAACAATGATGTTTTATTCCAATAACTATTCTTATACTTCTCTAATGATAATGACCTCATTGTTAATTAAAGGAATATTTGACAAATTATTGGTTTTCAATTTAATATAAAATGATAACAAAAACCTAATTCAATGACAGGGAATTCCAGTTTAACAAATGTAAGGTAACATTAAATATGAAAATAGAATTCTTGCAATAGTCTAAGATGTGAAAATAAATTAAGTTTAAGTGGATTCAAGCACCCATCTTTGATTATTATATCACACACACACACTCAACAAATGTATTTACCCTATAATTGCAAGTGTAGGTCAATTTAAATATAGTTTTAATCTAAAGAAATGTATAATGTGTAACCACATGACCTCTATTGTAATCAGTTGTGAAAACCAGATAGACTGTCTGTATTGACGTGGTTTATTCTCATGTAAGTTATCAGAATAATTAAATAACATGATTGGACAAATGTCATAGGTTGTATGTAGACCTAACAATCATATATTGTAAAAAAAAATACTTAGGATTTTGTATGTGAGATATGTAAATTAATGGCTTATGTACATTGATGCTTTTCCTTAAGTTTCTCTAAGGGATTTACATATTACTATATGAAAGAACACAGATGTTCATAAAACAACAAATAGATATTCCAATTGGATTTATTAAGCTATATTTATATTAAGCGTTTGAGAATAACGTCTATGCATTGTGTCTATGAATTTTTGAAGTGGAGTTTACGAATGATTAGAAATTATAATTATCGAGGTTGAATGCATAAAAATGACTTACGTGTCTCCGTCGTCGTCCTGCTGGAAGAGTATGGCGAGCGGCGGCAGTTCCTCGGTAACAGTGACCTTAGGCGGCGGCAGAGCCGTGGGCGTCGAGTGTTCAAGATGCAACGAGTCCAGCCGCTGTGAGATGCACAGGTCCAGTCCGCTGTCCAAATCATTCGGGTCAGGCTCACATTCCACTATTTTACTATCACACTCCTCCTCTACCTGATCCGGCAGCCTGTCGATAGGCCCCGACAGGAAGCCCGAGTCTGTGTTGTCGTCATATTCGACTTTCGTATCAAAACCCTTGTTGGCACTCATTTTTGTAACACTACACTATGAATAAGGTCAACGATAAACTATACGATAACTGTTTGTTTTTAACTAGCTAGCGGCACAGAACCATCTTTTGATAAAAAGTTAACGTCGCGAACCAACACCCGATTTAAAGCAAAAACGCGTGCGCAATGATTGAAAATAATCACCAACGCAGAAGCAAACCTACGAGTGGAAAACTGGAAATTCTACGATGACGAAATGTTTTTAGTTCGGATACACATATATAGCACACGTTAACGCTTTAAGCAGCTCAATTTCCGACTGATGCAAGTGGGGGCGTTACTGTCCAATTTACGAGGCGAATGCGACTATAGCGCCGCCTTCTGTGCGCTTTTGTTAGTGGGAAGGACATGCCCTAGAAATGGTGTGGCGGATTAATAACATTAGTCATTACATGACTAAGAATATTAATCCGCCCGCGCCATTTCCAGTGTGCACATAGACTCAGGTTGTATTTTATATAAATCTGCCGCCGTTAGTTGAAAGCGACATTTTTCAAAAATATTGTTCTGTATATTGCTGTATCAGTAAAAATGGCCGACCTGTAAATATATTTATTTTTTCTTAGTTGGATCCTTATCCACACGGCAGAATTATATAAAGTTATCGCAAGAGAAAAGTAGATATTTTTTACATTTCATTTCTTCAAACATTATTTTCTCTTTTTTCTTCTTTTTTCTTGTTAGTTCTTGTCACCAGCGCAGCGCGCTTTCAACGAATGGCGCCAGAATTACAAAATACAACCTGAGTCTATGTTTACACAAATCAGTATTTTTGCTCATAGCCTTAGGTAGTATATATTATTGATTTAAACGCGTCTTACATTCGATAAAGATAGACTTATCAAAAGTACAATTATGCGTCACATAATCTGACAAACTGAATAAAGATCCTCTCTATATTGCGGTACATACTTTAGTTAATTGCAGTAATAATGAATTTTGGCATTTTTGTTAAATGGCAATTGCTAAGAATTTTAATGGTTTTTTAACACCACCATTTAGTATCCATTTTACAATCAACTTTGGCGGATTTTAACAGTAATTGTTGTGTATCCGAATTTTATCAGCTGCTTGTTAATTTAGTGTCAATTGTCAGATGTTTTATATTTTTATAAATTCTGATGCCTTATCGTGCACAGTTCGCCTACGAGTTATAAATTATTATTTTTAAATAGTTTAGACCGCGCGCCGTTATAAATTTAGTGTTTTTATTATGCATAGCCAGTAAAGTGATTGTGCGAAGTGTTTGCATAAAACTTCTGTGACATGTTAGACTCTTAAATGTTAAAGCCCAACACAATCTAAAAAGTGTTAACTGCCTGTTTTGTCTAAATAATATTGTTTGTGAACAGTTTTTAGGGAGAATTCAAGAAATGTTCGCTGACAAAGTAATAGAATTACTCAAAGAAGCACAGCGAAATCATGACACTATTGACCAGTTTAATGTAAGTAAATTTTTTGTAATACAGCCTTTTTGTTTTGTTTTTATTTTTGTTTCATTCTTACAATATGTCGCAAAATAAATAATAAGGTAAGTTTAAATTAATGCATTCGAGAATTAAGAACTTACTAATGGCACTGGTAATTTTAGTAACATGTTATCCAAGATAATATTTTACATTTCAGGATGAGAAAATCCGGCAAATTTTAGAAGAAATGCATCTGCTTTTCAAGCTGAATATGAATGACGCGTGAGTATAATTTGGCATCATTATTGTTTTCTACATAATGAACATGTTGAAAAACGTTCTTAAATTGTTTTTTGTTCTTTTTCAGTAATGCTACAGAAAACAGATCTCTCTGGGCTGCAGTACAAGTACGACACTCCGCACTGGAACGCAACAAGCGTTGTTTACTGGCATACCTGTACACTCGGATGGAGAAGATCAAAACATTGCGTTGGGAATTTGGTTCTGTGCTACCACCTGATGTACGAGAATTACTTTCAGATGATGAATACAATTGGTTCTCAAAATATTCCACAAATTTAGCTTCCTACATGAGATCTTTGGGCCAAGACATCGGCTATAGTGGCATAGACTTAACAGAAAACTTAAAGCCTCCGAAATCTTTATACATTGAAGTGCTTTGTGTTGTAGACTATGGCAAGTTAGAGTTAGAAGATGGTGATGTGATAATGTTAAAGAAGAATAGTAGACATTTTCTACCCACTTCTGAGTGTCAAACTTTGATAAGACAAGGGATTTTGAAACAGATTGTATAGTCTAATAGGTAATAGTTAAAGTGGTATGTCAATGTACAGTTTTCATACATAAATTGTTTCATATTTGTTCAAAGCTCAGTGTTGTTTACTAAAATGTTAATGTATAAAAAATACAATCCAAGTGAGAAAACATAATATATGTGACAATAAAACCAAGTGATGGGATGAACAAGTTGTGCATTCAGAGCTTTAAAACACAAAGATCTGAGAGGCACTGCCACTGCGCCTATCACCTCGAGACATAAGTCGACAAGACCCGTGTGCCTGTAATTTCACCAGCACCCATACTCTTCAAAACCGAAACACAACATTGTTAACATTACTGCTTGGCGGCAGAAATAGGTAAGGTGGCAGTATTTCCTTGGATGAACTCTTTCACAAGGAGCTAGCAAGGAGCTCTGCTGTTACTGAATTACAGGTACAGGGGACTTGTCAACTTTATGTATCAGGGCGACGGGCGCAGTGGCAGTGCCCCTCAGATCTTTGTGGTTTTAAGCTCTGAATGGCACTTCACCGATACCCTGAGACATACATTGTGCCTCATGTGCCTGTAATTTCTACAAATGCAAATGGAATCTTTTGCCTTTTGTGTTTCTCACAACACTTACCAGTAAATCATGTTTAAAGGCACTTTGAATAAATGTAAAAAATCAACTCACCGTCTAAGTTCATCACAGTGTCGTTCTGGAACAAAATAAAATACGTTTTAAGCAGGCTGAATGAAATAAAACTGTTGGTTGAACTGTGCGTATTTATTGTTAAAACGGGGCAGAGTCATTTCCATAAAGTACAACTTCATGTAAATACTATTCATACAGGAACTCGGAGAAAGATGCGCGCTCCTGAAAAGTGATTATTCGGACTCGTGGGGATGAGGACGCTAAGACGGACGTTACTGGGTGTCTTTCATTATGACCATATATCGCACCCTTGCATGCGGGTGAGTACAGATCGAATGCGCCTGTTTGCTAAAGGCTCGCGAGCTGCATACAAGCATGACAATGTGCGATCGTTCGCATGCCGTTCGGTTCGCCTTGTATAATAACATGTATTTAATTGCACGCATGCAGTACGCGACCAGCGCGCTTGCAATATACGAGCAACGCGCGCACAACGCACATGCAATGCGTTCACGGCGCATTCGCCACATCTGTAAGCACTCGTAGGCCACGTTATGTACATTAAAGAGCTGACGGCCCATGTCATTTGTGTTCGAGTGGTCCTGGCGAAATTCGGGAACTTCGTCTAGGGATTGACATGCTATACTTTTGCAGTTCATTGTGAGCGAACCTCGTCATCAAATTGCCCGAATTAGAATTCAAAACAAAATTCAAAAAAAAATTAATTGAAAATGCATTCTATAAAGTTAAAGAATATTTTGACCTTATGCATTCAAAAAAATGCTCATTATTTTATAACATTTAATGTATCTATTAATGATTTATTACTTAAGCGATTTATTTCATTACAATATATTATTATTAAATAATATTTTCATTTATGTGTATATTGTGCAAATCTTTGAATTTAGTTCTAGTAGTATTATTCATTATTCATTAATTATTCATTAATAAATAACGCACACACTCAACATAGCCCCGCACTAGGGAAACCCTGTGTCGCGGGTGCCATGGACACACATATAGACAACCACAAATTACACCCAAACTCACGAGAGAAATAATTGTAGGCCATACAACTATTTCTCCCGGCCCGGGAATCGAACCTGGGACCTCTGCGTGGCAGTCCGGCATGGTAACCGTTCGGCCACGGAGGCAGTTAAAATGTATGTTGAGTGTGTACGTTAGTTATAGGTAATATTAAATGTTAGTAGTAAATGACTTTGATAAGATATTTTGTACCTACTATTGACGTGCTAAATGTTACGAGCTTTGTGACTTGGCAAATAAAGAATTTGAATTTGAATTTGGATGGACTGGCGAAAGTAGTTCCCCTTGCTTGTCCAACTCGAAGTTAAGCGTTCTCATTCGCCGAGTATGGCTACTTTGTTGCAAGGGTACTACAGGTACCGGAGTAGTATTATTTCGACCATGATAAGGAATAAGCTGCTTCGCGTTATATTTGCCTAAATTTCTGAAATTTTGTAACGGTAACAGTCTCTTTTTGTAGATTGAAGCCAATATGGTCTGTGATTGAAGCAGTTAATCTATTCGCGACATTGTTAGTTGTCTGTCTTTAGGCGTTTTTAACCTGGGAAAAAGCGTGAGTTGCCGTTAGCTTTAGGCATGAAACGAGCCGGCGAACACCAAGAGAATTCACAAACTTTTATAGCATCTTCTTTAATCATCTCCATTTCCTCATAACATTTTTCATAAATTTCTTTGGAGGATGCATCCTCGTGGCTGAAAATTGTTATCATTGTTAGATAACAATTTCTCCAACAGATACGGCGGTTATTGCTGCACACCTTCATTGTTCCCAAGAACGTTGGCGTAGGGGCACGAAGCCAATGACGTGGTTCAAAACATGTTTTATATATTTAATGCCGCGGTTATCGGCAAAGTATTAACAATCGCAATAGCAATCATTTACCACCTCAACCACTAGGGCAGAGTCTATTTTCAGTGTTTTCGGCCTTTGATAAAGTTGGAAAAGGGTTTTTTATCACTTTCTCATTTAATTGCACCTCTAGTAAAATCAGGAAGATGCTTAATACGCGAGAAGGTATACCTGTCCGCGAGAAGTGTATTACCCTTCTGTTTAGGAAGAGAAAATTTATATTTTTAACATGATGATGGTGTTTTCACCGGGGAAAGTTTTATAAAAAAAAATATTATAATTACAATTTATAGTGTAGACCGGAGGCAAAAGTAACAGGGGGCAATTGAAATATTGTCTATATTTCGAAAACGGTCAGTCGTTTTTACGCGCGTGTGATTGTACGGACAACGGCACATCGGACTACATATTTTTGTTCGATAATCGAGTCCAGAACAACGGAACAAGATACGTCAATGTGTAGCTTGATCTGCTGGCATGTGTACTTACTCCTAAGACACGTTCCGTCTTGTATTTAGTCGACCGCCGGCAGCGCGTGGTGCGATGGACTGTTGTAGGTCGTTTTGTATTTCCATGTCTTCAAAGTAAGAATATATTGATTTTTAAACACAAATTATTGGACTTTTAACGAAGAATTTATATGTGTAAGATGATAGCTAGATTTCTAAAAGATCAAAGGTTGTGGTATTGTGGTGTGTAATATTGTGTGTATGTATTTTACGTAGTTTTGAAGATAATGAATATTCTTCTCCAATACGTCCAGTGGTGCAGTTGTAACATATATTCCGGAGGCAATTGTGATATTACAATTGACCCACTGTTACAGTTGACCCTGTGAGCATTTCTTAAATAATATTTTTTTATATTGTTTTATAAATCCACCAAGTCCAAATATTAAAGTTTTAAGATATATAATAAATAAATTGTTTATTTACTTATTAAATAGTTCTATGCACAGCACAAACGACAAAAAACACACCTTTTAATTACAGCATATTATTTAAAAAAAAATTAAAATTAATTTGGACATTGTGAAAATGCTCCAGTATCGTTAATACGAATAGATACCTTCTGTTACCTTAACTGCCTCCGTGGTCGAACGGTTACCATGCCGGACGGCCATGCAAAGGTCCTGGTCCTGGGTTCGATACCCAGGCCGGGA
This sequence comes from Hyposmocoma kahamanoa, assembly GCF_003589595.1. Taxonomy (NCBI): domain Eukaryota; kingdom Metazoa; phylum Arthropoda; class Insecta; order Lepidoptera; family Cosmopterigidae; genus Hyposmocoma; species Hyposmocoma kahamanoa. The sequence goes on along the minus strand of NW_020653710.1, from coordinate 640,353 downwards.
GAAATATTTGTATGGCCTACATTTATTTCTCTCGTAAGTTTGAGTGTAATTTGTGGTTGTCTATGTGTGTGTCCATGGCACCTGCGACACAGGGTTTCCCTAGTGCGGGGCTATTTTGAGTGTGTGCGTTATTATTATTATGTTTACAATTCCGTTTGCACCGCAGGCAGAGGAGAAGTGCTAAGAATAAAAGCACAGGTTTACGGACAAGCCCTTCCTTAGAACACAGTCTGCAAACATTATTATATTGTAATCTGTGATATAATAACAGATATTTTAGGGGTAATTGTAACAGAGGGAGCAGTTGTCACAAACAACATCTCATTCAAACTAAAAACTAATTTTCGAGTACGAAATTTTGCATTTAAGCTAATTGTGTTTAGATTAGGTATATTAATACAAGTTTTTCTGGCTAAATTTCAAATTCCTGGTCATAACAATTAAGACTATACTATTTTTGTTTGTTTTTACATGTTTTTAATTGTCTGTATAATTAATAGTGTCATATCTCATTAAAACAATACTGAAATGAGGTTGCTTTTATAAAATAAAAACATTCGTACTTTTCTATATTTTCGCTGCGTTTTATTGGTTTGAAATGGTGTTACTTTTGTACCGGGGTAGGGAGCATTTGTAACAAATTCCCACGTCTCACAAAACCTTTAAGATATACATTTTCAAAGTATAATATCGAATAATCACGAACAAATGTTTGTAGCCAAATATATTTGCCTTACCTTACACGGGAAATGTTTTAAGGATACCTTACAGCAGTTCTATAATCGAAGCGTGCGTAAAAATGGTTACTTTTGCCTCCGATCCTCCGGTCTACCTGAGACATCACTGTCCACTGATCTTCGGAGTTTCTCACGAACAAAATATTAATAGAACAGTCAACATCACTTTCACGGTAACATTTCGTATTGAGATCAGAGTAATCGCGCGAATTGTCGAATTCGTGTAACGACATTTCAGTTTCAGATCGGGTGAGATGTTTTCATCAGGAAATGGGAGTTGAGGTTCGCACTCACCTCGCTCTGCACATTTACTGCAGTCCTGTCGACGTAACCTTTCCCTTATTATTGGGTTTAAAAGGCTGTAAACCATATCGAGTTGTACCTTTTCCGTAAGGTCTCCCACGGGTAGTTTCAATAAAAGAATTCTCACTTTAGCTACGAACAGGCCCGTGTTTTCGTCACGTTGCTCCATGGCGAATAACTCTTGATAGATTTTGTAAGGCGGCCGGCGGTCGCCGTATGCGCTTCTCAGTCGAGTAAGAACGTCGCTCCACGACGTGACTTCGCGCTTCGCACTCTGCCACCAGATTGCAGCAGGCCCTATCGGGAGCATGTCCATGCCGCGGATAGCGTTGTCATCGGTCACATTGGCGTAGTTTTTAAAACTCTCGATCGCGTCCGCGAACGCCTCAGCGGACTCTGAAGGCAGGCGGTGCATGTTGCGAAATTTCCAGATGCCCGTTCTGGTACTGGAGACGTGACAACTAACAAAGGAGGCGCTGTTTGCCGGTCCAGCACTCGTTCCAATAGCCTTTCAAAGAGTTCAGCCTGAGAGCGCTGTACCGCGGCCATCATACCGTACACCTGAGAGGTAGTCATGGAGTAGTTACGTCTATTTGCTGCATCGTCTTCGACGGCATCCGCGAAGAATTCAGATTGTCGTCTGGTGTCATTGTTGCGGAAATGAAAGTGCCGAACTAGATACTTTATATCACTGCACTTTGTAACGCATACATACTCACACAGTTCGGACAGTTTAACCGGCAAATGTCACTCAAGGTCAGGCCACTGTTGGGCAGCCATTTTAACCAGATTAAATAACACGAATCAGTAGGAAAGGAAACTATTTTTTTTTATTAGGTTAAATCGCGTATATTTGTTTTTTCAAACAAACCGACGTTTCGGGCACTTTACAGATCCCATGGTCACGGTTGACTTCTTTTCCTATGTGTAACAATTGCGAAAACCTAAGAACTCGATATGAATCAGTATTTTATAGATATTTATTGCTCAAACGGGGCACAGAGTTTTCCCTTCTGTAGTTCATACATGAACGCAGGCAAAAGATAGCGCTCATAAAACATTATTTGTTAAAAACCAATTCAGCTTAAGCGGCGGAATCTCCAAGAATAATCGGGCAAAACTGAGAGAAGAGCCATCGACATTAAAAAAGAAATTGGACGGGTAGTAGATATGTACTTTTTAAATTTATTTATTATATCGAGTTCTTAGGTTTTTCGCGATTGTTACACATAGAAAATGAAACTATTTTTCCGGATTTAAATCGCGTATATTTGTTTTTTCAAACAAACCGACGTTACGGGCCCTTTACAGGTCCCATGGTCACGGTTGACTTTTTATTTATTATTTTAAGTTAAGTCAATGTATGTCAACAATGGACATTAAGACGTAGATGTATGTAGAAATGCTAAGATGACTTATTGTGTCATGTGCCAATGTAGAGCTATTTTCACGAAACACTAGAAGTCATAGGATACAAAAAAGTACGTAAAACTCACGGAAAATTGCGCAAATATCACAAAGGTCGTATATCGCGTCCATGTCGACTCTTGCGCCAATGGTACGCCGCATGGTGGTGCGGCGAGCGTCCGAACACAATTGGTCCTTTGCCGCGCGCATCCTGCTAATGCTGTCTCCGCCCAGTGGGAAGGAAAGAGACCACGCGTACGCCACTTCCATTCGAAGAACGGTAAGATTCTGTACAAAGAAATTTTGTTTTAACACAACTCTCGAACGTCACAGGTAACAGCTGCATTTATCTTAAGAGTTCAAAAAAAAACGAGGTCTCGAGATATTTGGAATCTGCCGACCTGCACGAATTTGACAAACTAGGCGACGCATACGAGATTCTTTAAAAAATATTTCAAGATCCTGACTCAAAGTCGTGAAAGCGATGCCTTAATATAACACAAAATTGTTTATTGTTATGTACAAGGTCAAGAAAACGTCAAGCTTGATATGTACGATTTAAATTCAACGCTCTACAGCTTGGGATACGACCGGTTCAAATTTCTAAGTGTGCTTGTCCGCTTAGAGTTACTTTTTTCGCCGGAACACGGAAAATCATGAATAGGAAGATCCCGTAATTGACTTAGACTTTCGATTATCGCTATTATGTAAATATACCTACCAAAACGTATCCCACTAGCAACGGATTGCGCTCCAATAAATATCAAAATTTGTATCACTTGTTCACTATCTAATAGTGGATATAAATAGATTCTAATCAAAAAGAATGATTAATTATTTGTATTACGTAAGTATAAACAATGTACAAACGCCTAAATATCTAACGAATGAATATTTTACGTAGAGACATAATATGTATCACTGGTACCGACTAAATAATTATAATGAGTACCACATCCTTATACGCACGCATTTATTGAGAATATTCATCAAAGGAAAGGAAATAACATCAGACGTAAAAGGTAAAAGCCTGGTTGCCATGTTCTATGGAATTCCGTGGGATGAATTTGTGCAGTTACCCATAACACGGATACTTTGCGTATGAATCACACAAGCGCCGGTAATTGGGAAGTTCCTTCTAATTCCGCTTATTCGCATAAAAAATATATGCGTGTATTCACAACGTATATGTTCATGTGGTAGTTTTTTTAATGTTTACAAAAGTAAACATTAAAAAAAAGACGTTGCTCTGTGATCTCAAATTATAAGTAACTAAAGCAATCGTGTTATGGAAATCGGAAACAACGACTGTATCACAAACGCCCAGACAAGTGATAATATAGAAAACTTAGTTTCTACATTGACCCGGCTGGGGATTGAACCCGGGACCTTAGAGATGGCGACACCTAGAAAACCGGTGTGCAAGCCACTCGACCACTCACAGATGTAGTCAAATTATACGGTATTAAAAAGTTGACTCATGCATAGCGTAGAATACGTTTTGAATAACATTTGTTGTTGGCTGTTTTACGCAATTTCATGTTTTATATATTTTGATTATCTCCTGATATACCTATATAATTTGCTCTGAGTAAACTGCGCCTGAGCATGAAAAATCAAAAAATCCTAAGAGTTAAACTTTACTTGTGAATCACGAAATATAAATCACCAATTACCGAGCATAGTCAATAATTGCACGGCGGGGTGATAGAAGAGGCCCGTCATATCGAATCATCATTTTCAACTCTAAGAAAAGGGTTTTTGGCCACAATGCATTTACCATTAACTAATTGTTTAGGGATTTCCATTGATATCATTGAATAAATGCCTCCTTACTTTAATGGAAATTTTGCCATTGCCTCTGTGTTCGAGTTGATTTTCGGTGTAGCCTGAGAGGAGACCCGTGCTCAGCGATGGGACGTATCGTAGACTGATGACGATAATGTTGTAGCCACAGATATGTAACAGGCTAATATTGAAGAGGTTGTAAACCGCTAATGTGCCGTGACCAGGATCACGGCAATAAAATAGAATAGTCGAAAGAAAAAAGAAAGACTGTAATAAGTAAAGAGCATAAAAGACAGGTACAACGCTACAAAACGATCCCTACTTAAGTACTAAAAATGTGAGACAGACTTACCCCGAAAAGGTCGAGTTATACAATATTACTAGGTTAGATTGGCAATATTGGCACAAGATTTAGATTGGGAACTAGCAAAAGGATCGAAATTAAACGCAATTAAAAATTAGAGCAGCACTGCTCGCTTCAGCGATTGAGCAGAGAGTGACGACGGAACGAAACAAAATGAGAATGGCAAGACGAAGGAATTGAAGAACGATTTTTAATTTCAAAACAAGTGGCCAGGAACCGGAGAAAAGGTGATAAAAATTGGAATTACGATGGAAGGAGGTCACGTCGTCACAGTATATTAGGTTCAATGGGCCTCCGACTATGTTGCAGTATTTTAAAGAAATAATTTTTTTTTGATATTCTCGTCCACTGTAGTGCCATTATCCAAAGGTTCAAAAGTAACTGTATATGATAGTTGATTTATGGATGTTCAGTTTGAGGAAGTTTGCCAAGAACGAACAATATCAGAAGACGCTACAAAGACGCTTATTCTAATTTTGTTTAATTTAGCACTGCGGCTTTGTGTACCACATTTTAAAAGACAACGTGTGGGCAAAAAAATAAACTCGGGATTCCCAGCTCCGCAAACCTCAATTCAGTTTTGTTAATTATATTCTGTTATTTTTAGATTGAATAAGACTACGCAGCATACGATGCTAGATATTTCCTGTTCAATATCGACTATTAAGTTGGAGATTAAAGTTTAGGTACTACACAATCAATTAAAATTATACAGAACCTGTATCTAAACCATAGGTTAACAAACTCTTTGGTTCACGGCCCACTTAGGCAAGATAAAAAAAATTTAACGCCTGCCACCATAGACTTACAAGTCAATGCCTACCACCATAAAAAGAATTGAAAATACGTATTTTTTATATTAAATGAACACAAAAATCACAAAAAAAAAATGCAGTATAGAGTAACTCTGTTTTTTTTTATTTCAAATGCCCCCCAATTGCTTCCGAGGCTCTACACTAGGGCTGTTCAGCGCCCACTGGGGGTAGGTACCACTTTGGGAAACTATGACCTAAACTAAATAATCTATCCGATAGGTGTTATTCAGAAATTAATAAACCCATTTCGTAGGCGCCCGATAAGAATCGTGTTTTATGTATATTTATTAATTTAATTATTAAAAAAAATGAGCATCACAAAGCTATCGATTAACTTCGTTCATAGAATCTCTAAAAGCTCTCCCAAAAATGGTGTCATTTTGCATATTACGTTATTGCAGCAAGGATGCCAACTAAATAAATAAATAAAATAAATTTTGTTTATCTACTCTGACATAATAAATTGGTCTTGAATAACATAGTCCGTAGTTTAGTTATTATCTATTTATGTCGATAAAAAGGTTTTTCAGATTTTAACTTTTTGGTGAAATTCGCTACATTTTATGTCAGAAGTTGTTTGATTAGCTCCAATAAATAAAACTATCACTAAACGGTCAATATTGCATAAAGCTGTAATAATATTGTCATAATGGTACCATTTCATGTTTAGATAGGTATCATCTACAAATATAAAAATGAAAATGTAGAGAAAATGGACAAAACAAAAAAATACAACATTTTGTAAACACTTACAGCTCGCAGTAGGGTAACCATGGGCACACACGTAGGTAGACAACCACAAATTACACCCAAACTAACGAGAGAAATAAATTTAGGCCATACAAATATTTCTCTCGGCCCGAGAATCGAGCCCGGGACCGTTCGGCCACTGAGACAGTTTATACATGATCCCAGCGTTACTGTTGTACACATGAAATGACATTAGATACAGCAGTTTTATTTACCTTTTGAACACGTGACAATCACACCGTAGCACGCGTTCTGTAAACACCGATGCAAACTTGGCGTAAAGTCACCACTTGAGTTATAAACGAGTGGCGACTGTGAAATTATGATGTCCACGTCCGACCACTAATATTAGCATTGATCAAATCGGCTTTTTACCAGCTGTGCGTTCGTTTGCCGCATATCAAATACACACGTGACATTGAAATGGTTATTAAAGTTTATCAACTCTGAAAAACCAAAGTGGGAAAACCTCACTGATTACTTTAAAATCGTGAAAATACAAATTTTTTGTTTATTCCCCATTATCTTTGTTTCTTTATAAACAAGCTTTTGTTTGCGACTGCTACACTGTCAGACCTTCCTAATGTTAAAATCTAATGACGTGAAAATACAGTTATCATAAATAAACAAATAAAAAGACATTTATTTATCCACAAAACACATAAACAAATATAAACGAACAATTAAAACAAAAGAGCAGTAATGTGGACAAAAAGGACGAAGACTCGACGTTCGTTCGTCCAGGGTGGTACTGCCACCTTACCTATTTCTGCCGCCAAGCAGTCATGGGAGCATTATTGCGTTCCGGTTTGAAGGGTAAGGGTGCTGGTGAAATTACAGGCACATGAGTCTTGTCAACTTATATCTTAGGGTGACGGGCGTATTGGCAGTGCCCTTCAGATCTTTGCGATTTAAAGCTCTGAGTGGCACTGCAACTGCTATTGACGTATGTCCGTTGCGTCACTTGATATTACAAAAAAAAGGTGAGTTACAGGCTTCACCTATACCTAGCTATTCACTTGCTGTTTTTATAAAAATGCAATGTTCAGTATATATAGTAAGTACAGATTAAGCATTAGAAAATGTAACTATTTGTTCGGATCTTAATCGCGTATATTTGTTTTGTCGAACAAACAGGTCGCGTGGTCACGGCTGTGAGTCAACAAATAAAAATAATAATATATATATATAATTTATAATTTATAATAGAGTATATATAATTTATAATAGAGTAAAATAAATAAAATAAAAAGGTATTTATTTCTCCACAAAACAAGGAATACAATACTTAAAAAACAAATAGAAAAAACAATTGAGTGATGTGGACAAAAAGGTTAGAGACTCAGCATTTCTGATTTTCAGTCTTCACCTGTAGCTAGTTGTTCGCTTGCTGCACCAAGCTAATATGCGGAGTGTACACCAAGTAATAACCTATCTTAAGTAATAACTAGTAATAAGTTAAAAATTTAATGGCTGTCCGTGTAAATTTATATATTTTTTATACATTTAACCTAAAATTTAGAATTTTGTGCTGCGTGGAGTTGTAATTGGGGACCAGTTGTTACTAGATTTTCGTACAGATAGGAGCCATTGCTTACATCGGTCTTTAAAAGTAAACGTGTCAAACGTAAAAGTGTCATTCCAGCACTTACTCGCTGCGAAACGAAAGTTGCCCCTGTACAAAGTTAAACGAGGGAGAGTCAATAACTGAAGATGCGGGTACCGCATATATCGGACATACCATTGTGTAACTGATCACTCCAGCTGAGTTTTTGTGCCTGACACTCAGGAGTCGACGAAGCCCTCAAGGTGTGCACCAGACCGTTTAATTTTAAAATATATCTATTTCTCATATTTAATTAATTATAGATATTTAACACCTATACTATATCTGAGTAATCCAGTATTGACAATAATAATAATAACGCCCACACTCATAGGCCCGCACTAGGGCTCTGTATCCCCTGTATCGCGGGTGCCATGGACACGCATGTGCGTGACTACCACAAATTACACCCAAAGTCAAGATAAATTTCGTTTTATTTATTTAGTTCAGGCCACATGACCCTTATAATATATACCTCAAGGACTAACATACATACAATATAATAAAACACTATTTTTAACTAATCTACACGAATTGCACTTGTCGGGGATGTGTAGCGCAATCTGGTGTCAGGTAACCGGCCGCGGAACCGCCGATATACGACACCCTTCGGCCAAATTTCTTCCTTCATGAAGGTCGACAGATGTTCGGTCGGTACTCTCACCACAAACGCAAGGAAATTCACGTTGTGGCGGGACTCCAACCGCTCGACCCTCAAGGTGTATCTGGCTTTATGTCTGATGTACGCCACTAACTCCTCAGACTTCGTGAAGTAATGCAGCCGCTACAGGTACAGCAGCGCCGTCGGAAATAAATGTAGACCATACAAAATTTCTCCCGGCCCGAATCGAACCCAGGACCTCTGCGTGGCAGACCAGCATTGTAACTGTTCGGTCACGGAGGCAGTCAAATGAGAGTAGACTATTTACGTACACGGGTTGGTAATCCACCATCATTCTGACTGTTCTTGAGGAACTTTATATTTTAGCAATTAAACTATTATAAAGGTTGTCTGAAAAAACAAATATACGTAAAAAACGAATAAACGCAAATACGAAAACTTAAGAACTCGATGTGTATAAATTAAGCCTTTACCGCTTATATATAATATTTACTAGACTTATGAGTTTTACAATGTAGGTAGTTAGGTATTTACTTGTTTGCAGGCAAAATATACACATGTAAGCTCACAAATCACGGGAAAAACGCGTAAGGAAGGCGACAGATGTGTCTTATTTAAATTTGCGTTTATTTCGCCTGAGTCACATGCCCGTTGGCACCTACTTCTCAGTGGTGCATGGGATCTTTCTTATTTACATAAGTAGATACGTCTGCCGTAGAAACGTACAAACCGCAGAACGATGTCGTTTACCTTCACTCAATGGTTCATTAAAAGATAACGAATAAATATCGAAGTTATAAATATGACGTATCTAAATATATCCATCTGGTTTCAACCGACCTTTTGAGAACACTCGAAGACACATATAACAACCGTTTCCTAGAACCCACTGTTGCTTATGGGTATTTCTATAGAAGTTAAGCCACTCGCGGTCGGTCAATAACTCTCTTCCCTTCTATCTATGTTTTTTGTATTAAAAAACAAGTACGTTCAAGCCTAGGTGAATACCTATATCTCACCTGATGGAAAGTGACGGTGAGGTCGTCCATGGAACATGCATGCCCAAAAAATGCCTATTCACTCTCGCCTTGAAAAGGCCCAAGTTTTATCGTTTAGGGAACAAGTCAAGCAGGCAGAGAATTCCACTCCATTGCCGTTCGCCATATAAATGTGGAAGCGTTAGGGGGTGGAACCCTATGATGACGATGGAAAGGAGAAGAAGGTATTATATTAAATCGTGCAATTCCTTCAATTTCCAGACTCTTCGCGATATTTCCTGTAGAATATTGTGTCTATGCACGACAAAAAGCTATAATGCATTTAAAGGGAAATACAAATAAAACAAATGCATAGCAACATTAGTGGAAAGATGATATTCAGCAAAAAAATGCAAAATCAATCGTTACAGTGTAAATAATGTACTTAAATAATAAATTCCTTTACGTCGATTTAACAAGGATGAAAAGTAGAAAAGTGCATTAGCAGAAGCTTATTAGTAGTCATCTGAGTATTCGTTGCAATGTGCTCGGATTTTATAAAGTTTACATTGCTTCGGCAATCGGCAAAACGAATTAACTTGAATACATGTGTGGATATTTAAGTATCTAGTTTCTTTTTTATAATTTCAAGTGATGGGACGAACAAGTCGTGTGTCTGATGGTAAGCTACGCGCCTGTCCATAACAGTTGTATTCCTGTGTTGCTGTGATGGTAATTTCTGTAGATTATTCCATGAGTGATGTTTTGCCATTCTGACATGTCCACCCCGAGCGCATTAAAAACGAGATATTTGATCAATTGAAGTGTCTAGTGCTCGGATGTTAATGCGGGGGTATAAGTCCCCAAGTGTTATGTTTCGCAGATCTACATTTAAATCAAACAAAATCGGATTTTTGTTACAAGTAAGTAGAAGTCTTTGTAGCAATTTCAAGTCTAGGCTGTACATACCTACATTCTATAACATGAAATAAATACGTTGAAAGCATTATCATCTTCGGATGCGCTGTAGTCAGATAATGTCGGTCGCTGCCTAGACTTTTTTACGATGTCAGCCAACCATAATAGTTGCAGTGCCACTCAGAGTTTCAAATCGCAAAGATCTGAGAGGCCCTGCCACAGCGCTCGTCACCCTGAGACATAAGTTGACAAGTCCCATGTGCCGGTAACTTCACCAGCACCCTTACCAGTACAGTAATGTTCACATTGGTGGCAGAAATAGGTAAGGTGGCAGTACTTCCCCACACGAACTCTTTAACAAGGACCTCTACTGCTGCTGAACTACTGTTGTTAACAAATTGTAAGAAGTCAAGAAGTAAGGAAGTAATTTATAATTTAATATGATACATTTTGCAAAAGAGCTTGAACAATTTGTTATTTTCTTTCACTGTACCAGTTAATAGCACTTAAATAACAAAATGTCAGATCTCCGAGAAAACTAAAGACTTGTTTTATACTTTTAAACGGACACGCGGAGTAGTCGTCGATGTAAATCTTCCCTTAGGGAGCCTAGCGACTTAGACCAGCCCGTAATAAGAGTGTAACTTGGACGATAATTTAATTTTATGTGACATTAAAGTGTCTCGCTGATAAATCGGCCAGAGTTGCCAGCAAACATCTCCACTTTGTTAATTTATAACGGCCACCAACTGATTTGTGTCCAGTTTCTTGGAATAAGCAATTTCAATTCCGTTTCCTCGTTTTATTTGTTGCTGTTATTTTACTGTTTCAATTAAGTCCTGTAGCCCTGTAATCTACCGTCCTTTATATTTTAAAGTATCTACTATAAGTGGGAAAATATTCTTTTCCATAGGTGTTAAACGAAAAATTTTATTGACTAAAGCTTTCAAATAGAATATAGTCTAAGTTTTTACTACAAGACACATGACTTAATCGCTTGGTCACTTGATATAGGTAATAAAAAGAATACTATAAAACTACCGAAATTAAATAAATCTATTTTATAGATTGATTAATCCACCGATGAAGTCAAATAGCGTTTTCGCGATTGTTTCCCTTATGTTTATGAATTTTTTTACAATGATTTTTCCTTGTAACTTGGCAGATGAAGCTTTCCCGGCGGTTTTGTAGTTATGTTAATCATATTTGTATTCATGGAATTCTCAAATTAATAGTGTACCTAACGGTGTTGTGGGAAATAACAATTTGTAAATAAATAATTAATTTGCAGTCAGGATGCTGCTGAAACTACAGGCTACGGGACTTGTGTAACAGTAGAGCTCCTTGTAAACAAGTTCGTCCAGGGTAGTACTGCCAGACGTACGGGGAGAAGGCGAAGGCAGTTCGCTGCTCGCTTGATCCCCTAGTGAGACCAGCGGGCTCTGGACAGGGACTCCGTAGCCTGCATTGCTCGGCCTCACTCGTCCGGGGGCGGGTCGGAGGACAACCGACTCGTCCCTCCGTTGGCGCGGGAGCCCTGGCGCAAGCTAGGACGGCCGGGCGGCGTCGTGGTGAATGTTCACCGATCCCACGGCGCCGACTCAACCGGCGAGAGGGAAACCCGGGGGGGTTTTAGTGGGGTAGGCCCTCCAGTCTGGAGGGAGAGTCCCCACATAACCCCTGAGTCTCCCTGGGCTCAGGGGTATCCATAAAGATTTCCCTCCAGTCAAAAAAAAAGAAAAAAGGTAGTACTGCCACCTAGCCTATTTCTGTCGCCAAGCAGTAATGTCAACATTGATGTGTTAAGGTTTTGAAGGGTAAGTAAGAGTGCTGGTGAAATTAATGCACATGGGACTTGTCTACTTATGTCTCAGGGTTACGGACGCAGTGGCAGTGCCCGTCAGAACTTTGCGATTTGAAGCTCTGAATGGCACTACAAATATTATGGTTGGCTGACATCGTAAAAAAGTCTAGACAGCGCCTAACACTATCTGACTACAGCGCATCCGAAGATGATAATGCTTTTAATGTATTTATTTCATGTTATGGAATGTAGGTTTGTACGTGTGTACAGCCTAGACTTGAAATTGCTACAAAGACTTCTACTTACTTCTAACAAAAATCCGATGTTGTTTGATTTAAATGTAGTTCTGCGAAACATTACCCCGCATTAACACCCGAGCACTAGACACTTCAATTGATCAATTATCTCGTATTTAATGTGCTCGGGGTGAAATATCAGAATGGCAAAACATCAGTCATGGAATAATCCTTAGAAATTATCATCACAGCATTTTGTAGACGTTTTACAACGTCAGTGAAGTCTTGTAAGATAGTTATCGGTGAAACACCTTGGTGGTGCAGTAATGTTCAGAATTTAGTGTCGATATCACGTAGCTATGAGCTAGCGAGTGCTGCGGTCGACTTTACGAGCTGCTAACTGCAAGCTCTGGCGTTTATGGGACAGCCAAGCGTTTTAGTATGGAAATCTTGTAGGTAATTTGTTGATATCTTTGTAAGTAGCTTCGTATAAATTTATTTGAAGAGGATATTATATCGCAATGGCTAGTACGATGTTCTCATCGCAGGTTAGGAGACTGGTCTTGCGTGAATGGAACACCGTTCTCCCTTACTCCATGTGATCTTGTAATAGTTATGTTACATAACATATGCATGTACCTATGTTAGACTTGCAGAATGTTGTCAAGTCATATAATAAATTAAATTTAGCGGTAGACAGTTACCTAATAGCTTCGGTGCTTCTAACACTTAGTAAACTTTACTTACAAGTACCTAGCTCCAACACCGGATAATGTAATAATTTTATCTGGTAATTTTTTTTTTATTTAGGTATCTTTTTTGTTTTTTATGATAGGTACCAAGTAACAGGAGGAACAAGTCGTGCGCCCGGAGTTAAGCGACACGTCTGTCCATAGCAGTTGCAGCGAGGTGAACCTGATTGAAGATCTTTGGGGCACTGCCATTTCGCCCGTCACCCTGAGACATAACTTGACCATGTGCCTGTAATTTCACCAGCACCCTTACCCTTCCAAACCGGTACGCAGTAATGCTCACATTACTGTTTGGCGGCTGAAATAAGTAAGTTGGCAGTACTTCCCTCGACAAACTCTTTCACAAAGAGCTCTACTTCTACTAAATGTATCTACATATTGACCGTGTGTTTTTCAGAAACCGTTTCAAGTTATTTGTGACCTTCTGTCAATGATAATCTACTTCAAGTAGGTATTTGTTATTTTATTCAAATGAATATAAATATGAATATGGCAACCATTACCATTGCGTATTGTTCAAAATTGTAACATTAAAGGAAAAATTTCTGATGAAAGCAGTTTATTGTAACTAGAAAATATTCGAAATTGTGGACTATCAACTTCATGTTAGTTACAGAAGGACCGAAATTAGTTCATTGTGCGCTCGCGCTAAACGATACATTCCGGGCTGATCTCTTTAGTCCAGGTCTCTGTTGATAACAACTTTTAATTTTATTGGTGTGCAATTTACATAAACATAATTTACATAAAAAGGAGAAAAGAAAAGCTTTGGTTACGCGTATTATCTATTACTTATAAAGAAAAATTGTTGCTTGATACTACAAAATCCGGAACAGGCGGCGCACTATCACCTTGCCAAATGTTCAAAGGTTCCATTTATATCGATCCAAATCTAAATGCATATCGAAGCTATCATTGCGGTCGTAGGTGGATTATGATCTCCAAGAATAGCAGTGCATTTTAGGGGCTCATATAACCGACTGCTTGCTGTTCAGAGCAGCGCAGTTCACCGCATTTCAGACGGCACGCTGAGAAACGTTACTTGCCGAAATATGCAGCACCTACATTGAGTGCTTAGGAAAATGTTCTCTAATATAAGTAGACCAGCGGCGGATTTGCAGTCTTGGCCACCCTAGGCCCCGGGCCATGTAGTCAGTACCAGCCGCCCCTGTCTCAGCACTCATGGTAGACATATCTATATTTTACAAATAAAATGTACGAAAGTGACTTGGGAAGATTATTGTAATACGATGCGGTGCAGTGCGGCTCGCCATAATGTGCGTGAGCCTTTAAAATATTTAGGTGCTTTGAGTTATTTCTTGTCATCATCAGTGAATTTCTTGTCACGATTGGCCGCCCCTCAAATCTGGTCGTACTAGGCCCGGGCCTAGGGTGGCCTTGGGCAAATCCGCAACTGACGTAGACTAAGGTTTGATATGACTATCTCACTGCAGTGAATAGTACAACAAATACTTTATGTTCTGAACAAATGTTTTATGGATAAATTATAATTCATATATTATAGTCCCTGTGAGAGGCCGAAGATAGGAAAAGGGTATTCCGCAAGTTCACCGCTTGGAAATGCTAAGTCATTCATTAATTATGCGTCATATGTTGATAGTGTTTTGAGTCGATGACCTGAATTTCTTTCACCAAATTGCTTACTATACAAATAGGTATTTCCGCGTGACGATGACGGCGGCGGCATGATGAATTATTCGGAAACAATTTGGGTCTGAGGATTTTTTCCCTTTCCGAGAGTTCATTGTAAGTGAGAAGGAAAAGTTTTTAATTCAGTATTAATGAGGTAGTTTGGTCTTTTTAATGTACGCACTTTTGCATTGCTATGAAATACATTTCAATATGAGGAATGGCGCGAGAATATATATTTTTAAGGTTTTTACGCGGTAGTCACAAATATGATTTTACAGAAACCCAACTTTCTATGTCAAAGAATATTAAATAACTTTACAAAAATATCTGTTCCTTAAACCTATATTAATAAATCTGTAGGTCGATGTTCATCATCACCATCAACCCATTTATGCGTTCCACTGCTGAGCAAGGTCTTCTCTCCCGATGCGGGTTGGGGATTTTATACGTTTTCTGAGGGTTGTGAAACTTCTTCGACGTGCGAAATTTCGCACATAAATTCCAAAAAACTCAGAGGCCCGAGGCCGGATTCGAACCCACGCCTCTGTTTGAAAGGTGGTAAGTTAAACCATTAGGCTACCATAGATATGCTGATACCAGTGATTATATAGTCTATAAATATAGGAGTGCTTGAGATCTCAGCTGATATGCATTTAAAATTGGATTAAGGAGCTGTTTATTAATACGGACCTTACAGTGTAGAGCTATATGTTTACGGGTGCACCAACTTTGTAACTAGTATTTTTATTTATGATACCACGTGACGTGACGAACAAGACGTCGTTCGACTTATAGATATAGAAAAAAAGGGGAGATTTGGTATGAGGGCGTGGTTCAGGTCGATATGATCATTTTGATCATATCGAGGTGACACGCCTACACACGTCAACAATAATTTCAAAACTAGTGGGATAATGTACCACTGGTTAGTTACATATTTAATAAATATTTCTATTTTTATTCGATGTGTTCCATTTTTCTACACAGAAATTTCTAGACACGAACGTAGTGTTGTTCATTGACGATGTTTATCGACTTTCGATATTTTTATGAAAAAATTTGAATTTTTTGGTGTAATTTTTGTGATTACGGTGTCTTATATGTCGAAGCGAAAGCATTCATGTTAAATTGATTTCTGATAGCCGTATCAATTTCCTGTGCATTTTATGTCCCGTGTGAAAATGAGTATGTGTTATTATTGAAGTAGTTTAGATATTTAAATCCATTATATAAATAAACGTGGACTATTTTCATTTTTAAGTTTTCCCAATGAACTCAAAATAAAAGATGCTTGGATTGAAGCTACAGGAAGATCGAAAGATTGGTTTCCTACTAAACAGAGCACGATTTGTTCGGAACACTTTAAAGAAAGTAATTTTCAAACGACAAAAATCTCGAAGACATGCGCTGTTCCATCGATTAATCTGCGTTTAGTGTCAAAAAACTTAGATACATTTTTCACAAA
The DNA here is from genome assembly GCF_003589595.1 of Hyposmocoma kahamanoa. Taxonomy (NCBI): domain Eukaryota; kingdom Metazoa; phylum Arthropoda; class Insecta; order Lepidoptera; family Cosmopterigidae; genus Hyposmocoma; species Hyposmocoma kahamanoa. The sequence continues at coordinate 624,156 of NW_020653710.1, read as the reverse complement.
TACAAAAAATAACATAATTTATTTAATTTAATTTGTTGATGGTTCGAGTTACTCTTGACAGTGACAGCTCAAAGTTTGATTTGAACCTGCTAATACCACAGTGCCAGTGTGGTATGGAGTATTTTTAACTATTAAAAACAGCCACATGTTGTTTAACTATCGATTAGGTTGTGGTCCTAACCACAACCCTCGTGGAGTAGCACCAGTCTAAGAATAATAAGGCTAACCATTTGCGGAGCGGTTTCCACCCACGCCCGTTGCGGCTGCGGGACAGCGGTTTTATTTCAATACTCACACGGCAACTTTGTGCGGCCACGTAGCCGCTGAGATTGCGGAACGGACCGGAAATTTAGTGGGAGATGATAGCAAGTCGCGCGGTTAATAGGGAACTCACACCCCCGCGCCTGCACTAAACTACTAGACTAAATCGCGTATATATATATTTTTTTTTTAAACAAACAATAACAACAATGACAATAACGCGTACACACTCATAGCCCCGCACTGTGTCGCGGGTGCCATGGACACACACATAGACAACCATATACGAGTATAGTATTACACTCAAACTCACGATAGAAATAAATATAGGCTATACAAATATTTCTTCCGGCCCGGGAATAGAACCCGGGACCTCTCGTGGCAGTCCAGCATGGTCACCGTTCGGGTTATTTAAAAATAGTTTAATTAATTAAATTTATGATATCAAGCGAATGGACATACAAATCGTGCGGCAGGTGGTAAGCCACACGTCTACGCATAACAGTTGTAGTGCCACGCAGAGCTATAAATCGCAAAGATCTGACGGGCACTGCCACGGCGCCCGTCCTCCTGAGACATAAAGTTGACAAGTCTCATGTGAGTGGTCTTTGTGATTGAAAGCTCTGCTTGCAGTGCCACCACTGCGACTGTTATGGACAGGCGCGTTGCTTAACACTAGGCGCACGACTTGTTAATCTCGTCACTTTTGGTATTATAAAAAAACATTTTAAAAAATCACCATTTTTTTTATCAATTTTCATTTCCACAAGTAGCATTGGAATGATGGGGGATTACCCACCCGTGTAGATCGTCTAGTCTAATCTCGTTTTAGATTTATAAGTTGGACTCGAAGTGCAATTGCAATAAAGCCATCCAGAGTCGCCCGTTAGGAGTCCGAACTTCCTCGTTATTTACATTGTTGAACGAGGGTGATGGTGTTTACAGTGACAGTGGTTTTCATATAGCTCTGTATAAAATAAAGTTACTACACTTTAGGAGAAATTGTATTCTTCTTCAACGAAATAGATCCAATATTTTTCGTAAGATGAACAAGGTAGCTTCATGGGGCATGGAGTATGGAATTTCCTTGCAATTGGTATGATTGGCACTTTATTGTGAATTAACTCTAAATATTTGTTATAGGCATCGCCATAACGTATTAATTGTAAGTTTCATCACCATCATCATCACTGTCAACCCGTTATACGTCGCGCTGCTGGGCACGGGTCTCCTTTAAAGGCAGGGTTGAAAAGATTGTAAACCGCCAATAGGGAGCAATAAAATAGATTACTCGGTCAAACAATATTATTGTATACGATAAACGTGAAAGAACAAGAAAAGGTATAAAAAATAGGTACAATACTAGTACCTAAAATATTACTAGATTTTAGTGGTATTAAACAGGTATATGATTTAAAATGGAAACTGGTAAACGGATCAAAATTAGCGGTGAAGAGGAGAAGGAGTGCTCGCTTCAGCGATTGAACAGAGAGTGACGACGGAACGAAACGAAATGAGAATGGAAAGGAATTAAAGAACGATTCAAATTTGGAAATAAGTCCAGGAACCAGAGAAAAGGTGGGATGGCGATGGAGGTGGTCGCATCCGTATCGTCACAGGGTTGAAGCCATATTCCACCATTGATGAGGTTGGGGAAGGGTTATGATGTTCTTTGTAAAGCCATAGGTAGCTAACTACAGTCGATGCCCTAGGATACTTGACCCCTAAAACTGACTATTTAGTTCGTAAAAGATAAACACGGAGAAAAGCGTCATTAATCTACTTGTGAACTGTAAAATACATTTTGATATGACTCCTGATTGCGTTATTGAATGACGTTTTAAGCATTGTTTAAGCCACATATCACATAAATACTAGTAATAGACTGGTTAGTGGGCGGGGCCCACGTTACCTAGCTTATGAGTAGACGTTCATATGAGTGTCAACAGCGCGTCAGTTGTCGTTCAAATGTGATACATCAAATTATTTTGTGGAAAAAATAGAAATATGCCGTGTTGTGCCATTATATCATGTCGCGTAAGAAGCCAAAGTTTAAAAAATACTCCGGGAGTCATTTCATTTCGTCGGTAAGCACTAAAACTCTGTATTTCCTAATATTTTGAACAATACAGTACTAATATTTCGAAACAAAAATATTTTCTTGCAACCAATTAATAATAATATACATGGGTTGCTAGCCATCGCCGCCGTCAAAAGAACAATTCGAACGACGGTCAATGAATTGCTTGCACTAGCGACATACTACACTTGGTACTGGATCCGCGTGTTGTAATCAAATTATCGATATTTAGAAGCTCTGTATTTAAAAACCCGGCTTTAGTTTAGTTCCATATTTTTTTTATTATAGCGGTACCAATGTGTAAACATAAATTGTTTACAGGTATTTAAAAGCTAACTTTGATAAGATTTTCTTTTTTTAGCGGTACCAATGTGTAAACATACATTGTTTACAGGTAAGGTAAGTAAAAACGATATATTAATGGAAAAAAGGAAATATAGATAGAAGACGCACAGTATCGATATTTTACCATGCACGTAAGCTTGTGGAGTATCAAATGAAGACTTTATGAGATTGGAGATTTTCTTTCCCTTGTTTACATGATTCCTATCTCCCTACTTGCTTATTATACGTCATCTTCATCCACTTGAGTTCTTAGGGTCGTATTTTAGAACTCTACTCAACGCTCAAGTCAGGATTGCAATTGAAACACAAGCACTGGAAATACGACCCTAATGGCAAGGACTTGAGTATGATTTTCAGTGCTCACTGCAATACTCAAGTCCTGACTTAAGCATTGAGTAGAGTTCTAGAATACGACCCTAAGTGTTATCACAGGCTTGATTTACATTTGCAGTTTTTGTTGGTAGTTTTTTTAAATATGTTTCAGGGATAATAATAATTTAAACGAGTTTTTATGATTACTGTGTTTTAATATTCAACCCTTCCAGTGATCGGATTGGTTTGAAATTTAGTAGGTTAATGAAAGTACGATGACAGTATAATAAATCATTAATACTGTGATTGTAGCATGTAGCTACGTATTGGTACGCACACGTAGGTTATGTCAATTAATATTTGCGTGTAGTAAAACCTTATGCGTATTTAGTAACAAATGTGTGCGTGGAAAAGTCAGCTACGCTAGTTCTCGAAGAAATTGCTTTAAATGCCGTTTCCATACACTCCGTCGTTAACCCAATTACAGCAAGTATAAAACAATGCCTAGTTCAATATTCCGCTAGTTATGAAACATAATGTCGATATCAATTAAATATCACATTCCTATCTGTAGATTGTCAACCTTTTGCTTTTGTTCCAAGAAGTTGATGTTCATAGGATTCTTAGCTTTATGTGACCAGTAATAATAATACCTTATTAGATTCAAAATAGGTTTAAATTTGTTTTATCAAAAGTTTTTTATTATTTATTTATAAGAAGATTTATTGTCTAATTTCGTTGATAATTTATAACCAATCACAATTATGTTATCTTAGTACTAATGTAAGATTATAGTTTTTAAATGTATGCGTGTGGCGACACCGGTTTTGATACTAATGTTGCTTGATGCCATTTCCATTCTTTTCTTTCTTTCGTGGGTTAAGCCAATTTGATCTTTCTCCTGTTATTTAATATGTCAATTATAATTTCATAAACCTTATTACATAGGCGCTCTTTTTAGTTCTGAACTAAAATTCTATTGTTTATGGTACCGGCTGCTATTATATAGTTTCGAACGACAACTGCTTTCAGCATAAAACCTCACTAACATCCGAGGTCAGCACTCAACTCTCTATGCGGTCCACTACCACCTTGAAATCGACAAACCGCAGCTGCTGCTCCTCACAGAGACGCAGATCCGATATCCGACTGACACTGCGTCAGTACCTCAGCTACCCCGGGTATGCTCTGGAGCACAGGTTCGTACTTCGTGCCGGAGTCTGTGTATACGTTCGCGATGACATCTGTGTCAAGAGTCTCAAGAACCTTGAGGCGCCGAGTTTTTTTGTTTTGTGGGTTCTGGTAGACACAGGAGTTACACAAACAGTGTACTGCTTTGTTTACCGATCGCACAGTGGAGATGAGCAGACGACCAAGCTGTTCCAATATCTGAGTGAGACGTCTGATGAGATTCAGCAGGTACCCAGCGGCGCAACTAGTCATTCTGGGGGACTTTAATGCACACCATCAAGAATGGTTGTTCCCGTACCACATGACCGATCACGCTGGGAGAGAGACGCGTAAACGTGCGTTAACGCTAAATCTATCCCAGCTTGTCAGTAGCGCCACTAGGATACCAGATGTTGAATCTCATACGGGTAATTGCTTGGACCTTCTGCTGACAACTGATCCGGACTGCCCGGACAAACATTTTTACTCATATAAAGTGAAATAGATTTCTGTGTACCAAACACAGAAGTAAACTGGAACTGAGTACATGAAAGTACTGGGAATAAACGAAACTGTCCTGCACACATACACTCTTGTTTAAGATTAAATCGTTACTAAGGTTTCTATTCTTTTGTGCTCCACTAGTAGTTGTACCTATTTAAGTTAATAGTTACAAAAACCTTTGTAACTGTTAATTTAAATACTACTTATTAACGTAAATACTAGTTCACTTGGTAAGACTTAAAAAGGGCAGCCAGCATACATGTGCTTTAGTAAAGTACGTGTAGTAAGCACTTTAGTAAAGTATGAAATTGCTGTTTCGTAGGTATTGAAAAATTAAAACAATATTTTTTGTAAGATAAAATATATTTGGTTGATCAAAGTATTTGCCCTCGTTGTCTATACATTTCTGCCATCTAATCGGAAGGTTATTTAAACCTTTGTGACAGAATTCTGTGGACCTGGACTGCACAAGCTGTGTGAAGGCATTTTGTACTGCTTCCTGGGATGAAAATTTTTTTTCCGCGCAAAAAATATTGCAGATTGCGGAAAAAATGGTAGTCGGTTGGGGCGAGATCCGGCAAGTATGTAGGATGACGGATGGGTTCTAACTGCAGGTACAATAGTATTAAAACTTTTTCTCGAGCAGTGTGATGATAACGCAATCATGGAGCAATAATGGTGAAGCTCTTTTGCTGAGAGTTTCGCCGTCATTGCAACATTAAACCGCCAATGTTAAACCGTGCCGCTAATTCCTTGGTAGTTTGATACGGATCGGCTTCCACCATCTCCTTCAATTCATTATTATTACCTTAGTAACTGGACATCCTTGTGGTTCCGTCTTCAAGTCGAAGTTTCGAAAATAGACGAAAAACACACGGTGCGTTCGTTAGCCATATCCTCTCCAAACACAGCATTGACCCTACGAGCAGTTTCTGCTGCGTTAACCCCATGTGGGCACTCGTATTCCAAAATTACTCTGATTTTAGCTGTATCCATCTTTACCATTGACTTACAAATAAATGGACGACGGGTCTAATACAAAAACCACGAAAAAAATGTCCCAAGTCAACCTATTCGAAATTTAAATTGTAATGTCATCGCAGTATCGCGCTGTCAGTAGAACAAATGAAGACTAAAGCGGAGTTTGACGCTCTGTATACGATTTTAGCGCCTTATAAGTGCGGACACGTTTTAGCGCGGACCCGACGTCCATATAATTGTAAGTCAATGATCTTTACAATCAAAATATCATGTTTTTAAATTAAGAATGTTTTAGTTTTCGCGAGAAAATAGTTTCACTTTGAAATCTGACACCATGCAGGTTTAATTTTTAATTCAAAGTGGCCAGTACCATAAATCAGCAATTACATATTTAAGCCCCTATTATTTTGCTCTTAATAAAATTATTTTTAATGTTTAGTCTGTATTATTTTTTCTGCAAAGGTATTCAGCTGTCATAGCACCAAATTTTTGATTTATATTACAAACATATAACATGTATATTATACACAAAAAATTCCAGGATTAAATTGGTGCTACTATAGAAACACACTGACTTCAAATTTTGGATTAGTGGTGGCACTTGCTATAACGCCTGTCAATATCGCAATAGCAAAAAAGTCAGCTTCGGTATTACAAATTATTCAGAATCATGATTGGACCTACTATGCGTCGGCTACACCTTCGCTCAAAATTAAAAATGTTTCGCCTACTTAATAAAAAAAACAAAAAATTTAATATCTTCGATACGATTTGTGGCTACCAAGAGTTTAAGAGTTAAGAGGTGTTAAGAGGTTCCACCAATTAAGTGCTTGCTTTTTTGTGTCTATAGTGGACATGTAGCTGTTTATAATAAATTAAGGATTAGTAATGCAACATATAAATTTAAAGAAAAGGTAAAGGCTAAAACAGTAAAAATAATTTAGTAAGTTAAAATATGAACTGACAAGTTCAAATTCAAATTTAAAATAATCTTTATTTCATAGGTAAGCGTTATTACATTTGAAATCGTCGCAATGGTTAAACTCTACCGCTCATTCGTAAGGCAGATTCCCCTGAGAAGAATGAGCAAGAAACTCTAGGGGTTGCTCTTTGTAAATAACATTTACAATATATTTTTTTTATTTGAAACATCAGAGATCGAGACTACCTCCATGAACTAAATGGGTACTACCACGGATTTTGTCATCCAAGTACGCAGAAGTTGTATAATAACCTTTAGTGTAAAGTTTTTGTTTCACTATAGTTTTAAACCTCGTGAAAGGCAAATTTTGTATATCAACCGGAATCTAGTTATAGAGGCGTATACATTGCCCCTTAAATGATTTTTTGACTTTGTGAAGACGACTATCAAGAAAAGCTAGTTTATTTCTATTCCTCGTATTCATGTTATGTCTGTCACTATTTTTCATAAAGAAATTACTATTCCTTTTAACTGCACGTTTCTGCAGGACAAAGATTCTATTGATATCGGCGGCATTACCCCAAAACAAAATGCCGTATGTCATTAGACTGTGAAAGCAGCTGAAGTTTACTTCAGCGGTTTCGACGCTAGCGCCATCTAGCGGTTTCGACGTCTGCAAGTTTCCTTATTTTTTAATCGCGTACACTGCAGAGCCGAGCCCTTTTGATTACTTACTTATATGGGGACCCCATTGCAATTTAGCATCTAACGTTATACTTAGAAATATAACTGTATCCACAAGATTCAATTTTTCGTTTCTAACTACAATGCTTGTAACCATCTCTCTAACATTGGGTAATGTAAATTTCACACAATTTGTTTTTTTCACATTAAGAAGTAGGTTATTAACAGTAAACCAATCAACTACTTTAGATATAGCATTGTTCACATCGTCGTAGGAGCATTGGTGCCTTTTAACTTTAAATAATAAGGAAGTATCATCAGCAAACAATACTATCTCATGTTTTATACCCTCCATAAGGCTAGATAAGTCATTAATATAAACTAAAAATAAAAATGGGCCTAGAATTGAACCTTGAGGGACACCTATGCTAATTGCAGACCCTGATGATCTCGTACCGTTAACATCGACCCTCTGCACCCTACCACGCAAATACGATTTAAGAAGGTCGAGATCACGTCTTGCCACACCATAATGGCGAAGTTTCCTGACCAGTGTATCATGGTGCACACAATCAAAAGCCTTGGAAAGGTCACAGAAAACACCAATAGCATAATGTGAGACTTCCCACGTATCAAATATATGATTAATCAACTCGACACCAGCGTCGGTTGTAGAGCGACCCCGAGTGAAACTAAATTGTTTAGGAGACATTAAGTTATTACTATAAAAATGTGCACACACGATTTAGAATATTTTTTTCAAATATTTTACTGAGAGTTGGTAGTATTGATATAGGTCTGAAATTGGTGGGGTCAGATATACGTGACCATGGGACCTGTAAAGGGCCCGAAACGTCGGTTTGTTTGAAAAAACAATTATACGCGATTTAAATCCGGAAAAATAGTTTCATTTCCAGTCGTAAAAGTTTTTGGTTTTTTTTTCGAACCTACGGCTACAGTTATCTTAATTGCAACTTACAAACCATACACAAACAAGTGGTCAAAACAATAAATATAGTGTTGTTTCATTTACAAGTTGCCACGGCATGTGTTAGTGTACATAGAAGTATTAAAAATAAAAGTAATGACTACTTACTAATTAACTGTTTGAACTTAATGTTACATGTATTTATTGGTTACTTTACGTGCCAACTAGTTAGGTACAATTTTATTATGACAATTTACCATTTTAACTATTACAAAAGTACATAGATGAATTTATATGAAGTACGTATTTTAAAATAGTAAATTATGTACAAATAAATAAACAAATCTTCATGTGGGTGACGACTAAGGTAGCCTAAAGTAAGTTTTAATTCGGTTTTGTACTTATTAAGGTTATGCGAAAATGTCACTGTCAAATTTTAACGCCAGGTTGTTGTAGTTTACCATTCTGACATATCGGAACGTTAGTCAATAACGCAACCATTATTGGCAAATCGATATATTATAGAGGTACGGTTCAGTTTTTACCACACAGTTGTATTTGCTTGCAAAACCTTCCAGTACTCGGCTAATATTCCACATGTGCTTGAAGACCCGTTTACTTAACCAATGTGTCCTGCCCTTAATGACTTATGGTGCCGAGACGTGGGCGTGCACACCAGAGGTTGCCTACAGAATGAGACTAGCATAGATCCAGTTCCGAATTCCGAAATCCATAGACAAACAATTTTTTTATTTTATTTATTTATTTAGGCACCTCAACAGGTCATGGTCTGATGTAATGACCCATTGCAGATATGCATGGCATGGTCATGAGCAGTAATAATATTTACTTAGCACTAACCAATACAGAAAGAGATTAAAAAAACACAATCAAATTAAATTTGCCAGTTTACGCTACGCTACGAACTATCCAAGGTACTATAGGAGATCGGCTAACGAAACTGAAATGAAATTGGGCGGTGATGACCACGGAAGAAAAAAAAGCAGTGGTGGTGCTTACTACCAGAACCGATGTCGACAAAACTCACACATTCCTAATTTGAAGCACTACAGAATCTTGATGTTGATTGGTCGTAGTTTCAAATTTAAAAAGAAATAACAATTTTTAGATTGTTAATACAATTATAATTTAAACTTTACCCTGTTGGCATATCGTTGAACGATCAATATCATCAATATCTATTATTGCAAGTTAGGACGGTTTTTATGTTACATTGAAATTTCAATCAATGTGCTGCTATCTAGCGGTTAGTTGCTGAACGATAAAAAATTTAGTTCTTCAAAAAAGAAGTGACCGTATTGCAGGGGTATAAGTTTTACTTTCGTTTCTTCTAACAAAAAATATTTCGAAAAACGGAAAATTGTTTAAAGATTTCCCGTGATATGAAATACCACCACGGTCAATATTTTTGCTGCGGCTATGATTTTTGCACTCCTAGACAGTCCAATAAGGCATTTTTCTAGGATTTTAGAGAATTTGCACGAAAGAATGACACAACCATACCATACAAAGCGAAAATGGCGAACTGACCTCAAATAGGTCTTTCAAGATCTATAGTTTGCGCGCGTCAGAGGCTAACTAACGACTTCTACTGTATTTATTGTTCTGTGATGATGACAGATGGAGTACGGTGGTAATCGAATGGTGGCTACAGATGTGGTAACAGAAACGTGAGACGTCCTGCAACTAGATGGGTCGACGACGTCGTCAAAGTCGCGGGCCGTAGATCAATGTCGCCCACCCTAGCGAAAGTTTGTAGTGTATACCCTGTTAGCCCTGTTATACTCAATAAGAATAAGAAACGCAAAACCAGAAAAATTAGTCAACATTAACTAAATTTCGAGTTTTATTGAAAACAAAATGATTTTATCAGTTGTAACGCCACTGATGCCAGTGGAGATTAGTGGTCTAAGCCTACGTCGCAGTGAGAATCAGGAATTATTGGTATGTATGTACCCGTCTATAGTGATAATTTAAAACTTTTTAGGTGTAAGACTCCCGTAGGTATGTGCCGATGAACTCTAGCGTAAATAAGTATATCGCGGCGTCATTGGTTTCTCCCGCGGGAAAACCCAGCCAGTATAGTGCAGTGCGGTACAACAACAATCGAATATATGTTATCATTGTCACAATCACAATGTTTACTAACCACATAGCTGTTCGTAATTACCTTTTCTATTAGTATAGAAGGTCACACGAATAATTAAATAACTATTAGACAAGCACTTTGACTCGCTTTTATCCAGTTCAATATTGTGAATCTGTTCTTTACCCCACTTATAAGAAGATCAACGCATTTCACGTACATGTATTATCGGCTTGCTGCTTTATATAGAGTATAACAACAAATACCTCACCAGTAAACATTTAGAGCGGAAATCCGGAATTAATCTCTTCAGAAGCTCTTTAAACTTTGATCTGGTTTGAGCCAGTAAACTCTACATTTACATCGCAATACATCTCCGATGGAGCGCAATCAAGACTTTGCTTAGGGTAGACATAAACGGTGCGACTGTGTCGCAGACGAGAGTTTTGACGTTAGGATAGTACTACTTACCCAAAATTAAGCAAAACACTATCAATATCGAGTTATCTTAAGTATAAGAACCAAACCCTTATACTCAGGACCCATCGATATACCCTTTATGTTGAACGCAGAAATTGAAGTCATAACTCATTAATAATAATGAAGTGTATATTTACATAATTCAATGACACGGTATTGTGAGAATTACTAGGGTTTTAAATGCCTTTTCACGACTACCCAGAAAAGTTATAGTTTGTGCGACAAATCACAATAAACATATATGCAAAACAATAGGAAACTTTCATGAAAGTTATATTCATTATTATTATTACTAACAGTGTGTGAACACATCCCTTTTGCATTTACAAAATTTAAATATCAGAAAATAGCTGATTTTAATTTCATATCGTGCCGCAATGTCCTTATTTTCAACGGCACAAGTCTCACCACAGCGCCAATCAAACTACGAGTACTTAGCCCTGCTAACTGTCCTCAGCCTCAGACTCTGTCAAGTTATGTAAATAAGCTGATTCTATTTAAATAGACGTTAGGTACTTTGATTTCATCCCTTTGAGCTTTTGTTGACTTTGTGATGGTTCGAAATTGTGCACAGTAGAAACTATAAACAACTGAAACAACATAGCTAAATGCTTACGCGGAACAACACAATACGTATGTATTTAAATGTTGACGAAGTAAACCTTTCACGTGGGTTTGTGAACAATAGTATTGCACACAAAAATGACAATATTTTTCTTGCCCTAGTGCTTATATTGAATCAGAATTAAATGTTCATCATCATCATTGCTTATTAATCCATATTAAAAATATTTTAATTGAAAAAACATATTTCAAAATTGAAGACTACGTGTTAGACAAAAATGTATGGAACGACTGCAGAACTCTAGATTCCACACAAATTCGATCCATAGCATTTAAGTTCATTTGAAAAGAGCAATTCCTAGAGTTTCAGTCAGCACAGTGAACGAGCGTAGGTTAAAAAATTACGTTTTCAAATGTAAAATTATTTTACCATTTTACTTATGAAATAAATAATTATTTGACTTTGATATCGACCCATTTATAATACGTCTCATTGGTGGACATGGGTCTCCTCTCAGGCGAGGATTTAGGCCTTAGTCCGCCACGCGGTAGCTGGCCCAATGTTTTCATTTTCAAGGTCGTATTTAAGTTTAGTAGCAGTAGAGGTCCTTGTGAAAGAGTTCGTCCAGGGAAGTACTAGCCGGTTCGTGAGCCCTGCTATATAACCTATTTCTGCCGCCAAGCAGTAATGTGATCATCACTGCGTTCCGGTTTGGTAAGGGTGCTGGTGAAATTACAGGTACATGGGACTTGTCAACTTATGTCTCAGTATCACGGGCGCAATGGCAGTGCCCTTAAGGTCTTTATTATTGAAATCTTTGAGTGGCACTGCAACTGTTACGGACAGGAGTGTCGCATATTACCAGGCGCACGACTTGTTCGACTTGTGACTTGGTATTATAAAAGAGTCGAGTTTTTGCTCGACATCTTTCGAACCGGTCCATGGTCCTTCGTCATGAGTTTCATGTGAGTTATCCGTTAGTTAATTAACAATAATATTGTTCATAGACCAACGTGAATCATATTCTATACAGAGTGTTTTTTAATGGAATAGTATGGGGAAATCCGAAACCATTGAGATACAAGTACACTGCCTTAGGAACCAATAAGTCCTTTTCTGTAAAAAACAATTTTGGTATAGTCAATTTTTCGGTTAAGCGTCAGTTGTCCATAAAAATGAATAAAATCGATCAAATTTTTTTTTAGCTAATCGACACAGTTTCATGAACGTATCATTTCATTGTATGAGACGAAAAAATCGGGACAGCCGAAGTTGGTCAAATTTCATAAAATATTTTTCATACAAAATAAATAAAATTGACTAATTTTAAAAATGAGAGCTGTTAAGGAGCACTATTTATCGACAGTTCCATCAATTTGTAGGTGTTATAGTGCGAAAATGTATTTATCTAACTATTTATATAGTATCGAGTTCTTAGGTTTTCGCGATTGTTACACATAGCAAATGAAACTATTTTTCCGGATTTAAATCGCGTATATTTGTTTTTTCAAACAAACCGACGTTTCGGGCTCTTTACAGGTCCCATGGTTACGGTTGACAGTCAACTATTAATTAAAGTTCCAATTTATATTGTTTTAATAATTTAATGTTTTTGATATTGTTTTTTCTTTATTCCATAATTTTTGTTTTGTTGTGCACGTAAACCCGTCATTGTAATTATTCTGTTCTGTATTTTGGTATGCATGAAGAAATTTCTGTTGGAAGCAAGCAGTACCCTTTGTTTGTGTTTTCTTTGTTACAAAATGTGTTTTTGTTTCATTCTGTCATTCTGTACAATCATTTATTATTATCATTCTGTACAATAAATGATTGTACAGAATGATAAATAACAACAATTTTTTTATAATGCTAATAGACTCGGTTTCTTATAAGTATGATTTCATTGATGAAATTGGTCAAATTTAATAAAATGAATTTTCGTACAAAATGAATAAAATTGACTATTTTTTTAATGCTAATAGACTCAGTCTCTTTTAATACAACTCCATTCTGAACATTATGGCGGCGAGGTATGACTCGCCATGCATGCGCCACTTTGCCCAGGTGCTGATCAGCAGGAGATAATTTTTCTGTTGGTCAGACACTAATTGTTTAGATGTAAGTTTGTGCACTAACATAGATATAAGAATTCTATTGTTACTAACAAATTTGGACCAATGTAGTCTGTGAATTTAAATTTAATAATAAAAAAATAATACCTACTGATTTTATTGTATTGGTAAAAAATAATTTGGAACAGCGAAAGTTGGTCAAATTTAATAAAATGTTATTCATTTTGTATGAAAAATATTTTACGAAATTTGACCAAGTTCGGCTGTCTCAATTTTTTTCGTCTCATACAATGAAATAATGCAGTTAAGAAACTGAATCGATTAGCACCAAACCAAATTTTTATCATTTTTATGAACAACTCACGCTTGTCCAAAAAATTTACTACGCCAAAATTGTTTCACAAAAAAAAATTTTAATGGTTCCTAAGTCAGTTACCGTGTATCTTCTATGATTTGGGATTTCCCCGTACTGTCCCATTTAAAATACACTGTACACGTACTTGTTGTTATATGGTTGTTATGTAAGTACGCAATTTATGTGAAAAATGTTAGTTACATCAAATCGAATTAAGGAGACTTGGTTGGTTCGTTTGAAAAAACATATAAGTACGAGATTTAGATCCGAACAAAATGTTTCATTTCCTACGATTGTTTATACTAGTCAACGTTTAGACATTAATGGTTACGATTTCTAGAATATTTGTAAGTGGTTTTATGCTCTGCGTGTCCAATACAATAATGGTTTTAGGATGCTATTGGGGCTGCCACGATTTTGCAGCGCATCAGGTATGTTCGCGGACGCGCGTATTGATAGCTTCAGCGCGATTATTCGGAAGAGAACTGCCTCCCTGATGCGTCGCGTGCGTGGCAGTTCCAATAGCCTAGTTCGTTTGATCTGGGACAACCCTGTCAGTGAATTGTGGAGTTGTTGCACTGGAACTCAGTCCACATGGGTTCCAGGGGTTTAATTTATAAGTTACTGTAATATTTCGCAAATTTAGTACTAACATAGGTTGTAAGAATTTTTTTTGTAACTAACACTAATATGGACTATGTCTGAAATAAACTTTTTGAATTGAATTGAATTGAATTTATTATTGCTGGAACTACAAACAAAACGTTTTCGCCTCTATTTACCTAACCAACTTCAGTTTCCTGCAAAAAGTAACCGGAAATTGCTTATTTGAGAGTCCATTTGCGTTAAGGGAGAACCCTAAACACTTCCTTGACACTTCACCGTAAATAAATTCAAGAGTGCGAACAAGTTTACGCTCACGTACCTGTCTATTAACGGCTGTTTAAGGTATTGTGAAGTTAAATATCATGAGTTACCAAACACTTACATAAGTTAGTTAATGTTTAATCAACGAATTCCCCCCGACCCACGCGTAGTTATCGGAAAACGTAATTTAATTAGGGAACGTAGTTTTGAAATTAGTATGCAACATTCAAGAGGTACCGTGTACTCCAACTCCCTATCATGGATAAGTTGATCTTATGAATTTATAATTATAACTTTATCACATAAAAAAGTCGACCCAAAAGTTTGAGGAATTACATCTAGTTGCCAAGTTTTATGGAAATCGACTAGTGGAAACTGGGTGGTATCCAATAAACCCTAATTTTACCTTTAGGGACACCTTTAGAGCTGGAATATTTTCTTCAAATTTGAATGGGACCACTGTTGAGGTGTACCCCCTTTCCAATAAAAAAAGACTTATCGAAATCGGTTTATAAATGTCGGTGTAATTTGGTTAACTTACACACAAAAAATACAGTTGTGTTGCAGTTGAGAAAATCCTTATTTCGAAGTCGGTTAAAAATGTCCTCTAAGACGCGTTCACAGTGTTGTTTTATCATGAACTGTCATCACAGTAAAAAAACTAATAATTGTTTTATCTTTAAAGTCGTGAACTTGTTACGTAACGATCTACTTAGATGAGGCAACAATAAACAGAAGGGCAAATGACAAATGGGTTATATATAATTTTGAGGAAATTCCAGTAATTGTAAACAAGGATAAATAAGAAGGCGTGGTCAATTATGTAGTCCGTCCGCCAATGGCGAGCAAACTGTATGATTAACAAAATAATTTCTTATCATGTTTTTATGTACCCTGTGTTGCGGTGGTCAGAGACAACAAAAGGATGTATCGTATTTATTACAAAAACGTTATCATTTAGAGAAAAAAAGCAATATACGTGTATGTGTTGCTTTAATGGAACAATAATGGGACCCCAATACTTTTCTCTTTGTAAATTCTAGCTCGACAAATTAGTTTGGGCCTAAAGAAGAATTGATTTATGATACGGTTTGTGTAAAATTGTAAATGTCCGACAATTTTCGATGAACTTCCTTCTTCTTCTTTTTGGTCACTGAGATGGCAAAGTCATCGACCATGACCATGAACATGTCTATTATTAATGCAAACCACCTTATGTTTCACGATAGTTTATTTATTTAACTTAACCTACCCACATTCGCTCTTGTACAAGTTAAAATTTAAAAAGGTTAAGAATGATTTAAAAAATCTTATTTAGTGTTTTTTTAAACGCCTGTAAAATGTATGCTGCGCCGATTTCGACTAATCACGCCGGCTCTGCCGGTCAAAAAGCCACGGCTTTACGATCGGCGTAAGTCTCTACTTTCCCTTATAGTGGGCATTCCCTGTACAGAAAACCAACGAAACCGCGGAAAAAGTATTTACCAACACTACTCTGGTTTGTAGTCCGTAATTCCGTATCGTAGTATTTTTATTTATTATTAAAATAGTGTTTTAAGGAAAAACTGTTCTATTTAGTACTGGTCAGCTGACAAAACTGATAACTCATGCGTATTGTAAAAAATAGTTGTGAATTTTAAATATTTTAGGTATTCCTCTCTTCTTTCCTGTTCAAATATTTTGTATGAAGTAGAAAGTTGTTGGACGGGAATTCCGCCGCAGCTGTTGTACTTAATAAGTCATCAAATTGATTGTGGGAAAAACCCTGTTGCATGTCAGTATCACAAACGTTCCTAGAGTAAAGAGAGTTTCAGATAAGCTATTTGGTTATTTCCTTAACTTACTTATCGGTCAGAAATAGAGATAGCATCATTTAGAGAAAACTTCAATTGTTACGTGTTCAGCGTTGATACGCCGTCATTGTCGCAACTATTAACACAGCTGAAGGGATTTGCTATCGCCAACCTTGTACCGGGCTACTCCACAATGAATGTACGAGATTAATTAAGATTTTTAGTAGCAGTAGAGCTCCTTGTGAAAGAGTTCGTCCAGGGAAGTACCCTGCCACTTTACCTATTTCTGCCGCCAAGCAGTAATGTGAGCATTACTGCATTCCGGTTTAGAAGGGTAAGGGCGTTGGTGAAATTACAGGCACATGGGACTTTTGAACTTTATCAGAGGGTGGCGGGCGCAGAGGCAGTGCACCTCAGATCTTTATTTAAAGCTTTGAGTGGCAATGCAACTGTTATGGACAGGCAAGTCGCTCACCATCAGGCGCACGACTTGTTCGTGCCACCACATGGCACCATAAAAATAAAAATAAAAGTTTTGAATCATGGTTCGAAATTATCAAGATACTTATTTTCTTCGATAATTATCGTAATAAGTATCTGATATATGTATCTATCCGATAATCAGATTAGAATAGATAGAATTATCTTTATATTTTGACTAAAAATAAATGTGACAAAACTGAATAAACACTAAGAAAATGCTTTGGGAAAACAATTTGGTTTGTGACTTTTTGAAATTGGCATTTGACATTTGGATATGTCTTTTCGTCATTGTTCCAATTTATTGTATAAATACTAAGATAATTATCGAGGTATATTAATCAAAATAATTATCGTTATAATTCTTATATCATATTTATAAAGATAATTATCTTGGTAATTATCAATGATAATTATCAGTTCGAGCCCTCATTTAAATGTGCCGCTTGCGATTCAAATTGTCAAGCCTGATGTGCTCTTAACGTTAATGATGCTAATTTATAATCAGGATTGTTTCCAGTTAACTCGACCACATAGTGCTTGTTTACAGATATTACACGTGTTTTTTGCGTTTCGACTCACCCTGTGGCAGCGGGCAAAAAAATTGAGCTTCACTGAAACACTTTGTCAATGTCACCCACGGGTTTTTGGCTTGTTTAACGTACACGTTATTAAATGTATAACCCTCTTTGATTTCTTACGTACTTAAAGTATTTCTTTTTCATTCTGCGTTACGGACAAGATGTTAAATTTTTCTGCATTGTAAATTTATTCTAAACCCAATTTTATAGTATATTATTTCCTTTTTTTGTTACACCAAGTGATGGGACGAACAAGTCGTGCGCCCGGTGGTAAGCGACACATCGCCCCGAGACAAATGTCGCGAAAAGTGCTATGAACCTGTGATTTCACCAGCACCCTTATCCTTCAAAACCGGAAAGCGTATAGTCGTCAAACAGAGGGCAGAAAACGGTAAGGAGGCAGTGCTTCCCTGGACCAACTCTTGCACATGAAGCTCTACTTCTACTAAATGAATGAATTGAAATTTTAGTAACAATAAAATCCTATACGTATTACTAGGACAGATTGGCGTAAAAAACACGACGTTTGCGAAGCGTGTTGTTTAATATACTTACGTAGTTAGATATAGTTGGAGTCGACCCTTTGTGATTTGTTCAGATAATATATACAAATATGTGTACCTATTTCGTTCAGTGCGAACGTTTACAGGTTTGGTATAGGTCGCTTCGAAATTTTCTCACTTACAACTAATATGATGATATATGTTTTGTACAATTTAGGCACTCTTATGGCGTAATAAATTCTACCCTTTTTGTTAACCCTAAACCCTTTTATTGCTCGCCTGCAACCCTTGAGTAGCCAAATTGGTGTCGCGGTGTACACGTCTTGTGAAAATCGTCGTGAGTCGTGGAACTTGTGACCAACAAAAACAAAATAATTCTTCTAAAGCGACAACGTTCGCGATGAATGGTTCAAAAATGTATCCTCTCGTGCTGGCGTTCTGTACAACCATGACATTTTCGATTTGTCTACATCTGGGTCATTGCCAGAAAACGTACGTAAATTGTGGCAAAGTGCGCATGGTCGGCGTGTTTTACAATTTCAGGGAAACCCACTTGGCTGGGGATTTCTCACTGAAAATAGATCAAACAGACCGGTGTGGAGACGTTGCGGTTTCATTAAAATAAAAATCAATGTTTAATGTAAATGCGTGTTAAAATCCATAATGGCAATAAAATAAATATACTTAACAATAGGCATTATGAATGATCAAAATTTTTTTTTATTATGTAGCGGTTTTTGATATTTGTTGTTTCCTTAATTCACTAATATTCAGTTAGTTCTAAATATTTCTTCATGAGAAAACAGTTCATACGACAGGCCTTGTCCGGCCATCAATCACGGTACAATGGTTCACAATGGTCCGCCCCACTGCTGCTCCGTCACGAGATAACCCTTATTTTCCATATTATCCCATAGAATACTTCCTACATAATATGTCTACTGGAATTTACTTGCAAAATTCTTTTGGCAGTTCATTGTGATGGCTAACTGAAGTAAAAATACGTAGGTATTTATGGTGGTGTATGCATGCATTCTAATTCAAAAATAATGGTAAGGACATTACACGTGGAATCATTACATTGA
>NW_020653710.1:580578-595081 GCF_003589595.1 Hyposmocoma kahamanoa | reverse complement strand
TTGGATTTAGAAATAAATGCTATATTCGTAATAAAAAATAAAATAAAATGCATTTATTTCGGACAACGTTGGTTCATAGGGTGTTAGTATTACAAAACGAACTTTAAATAATAACTATGTTAGTACCTAAACTTAAATGGAGAGAAGACCAGTGCCTTAATAGGCCACTGTCCCACCTGTCAGCTACAACAGACAGGAGTCTGTGACGGCTGGCGCGCATCCTGCGCATCGACGCGCTGCAGCGCTTGCGCAACGTCGCGCCGAATCCGTCGATATTTGTGACCGCGAACATTCCGGAAGCGCTACAGCGTCGTGGAAGACGTAAAAGCACCCTAAATGCGTCGTTGTATTGGACCCGCAAAGCATAGTGAGATCGTTGTGCGAACCTGCTCCATAGACTGCAAGAATACAACCATGTACAGTACGCTTTAAATAATGTTATTTTTAATTGAGCTGTACATCTGCTGAACCTGCGCGCTATCATGTTCGATCTCACGGCCAATGCTCTGCGCTCCCTCTCGATATCCGCGTCATCACGCAGATCGTCGGTTACCATGTGCCCTAGATATTTAAATGACGTCACCCTTTTCAGTTGTTGACCGTTAAGAAATATGGGAGGGACATGTGATGGGCACCTACTACCTGCCTTAAAGATCATGTATTCGCTTTTATGCACATTATATACAAGATTATGCTTCGCAGCATACGATTCACATATTTCTAGGAGGATTCTTAAGCCGCCAACAGATGGGCTCAGCAGCACCATGTCGTCGGCATAACTTATGTTATTAAAGCAGACCCTATCTACATGGCATCCGACATGCATGCTGCTGAGCTAATGAGCACCCCTGAATACCTTGAAAATGATACTCAACTTGTCATTATTTGAAAAGTCGTGCCCGCCTTCTTGGATTTAGAAATGAGTGCCATATTCGTAATGAGTGACTCAAAATTATATATATAATTATTAAATCACAGAAATATTTAAGTGAAATACAACAACAAACGATGTTTCAGGTCACACGAATGACATTGCGGTAATACGAATGATTACATAAACATAAACGAGAAAAACAGCACAGTAATGAGAAATTATTATTACAACATATATTTTACCGTTCATAAAAGAACATTTAACATGTAATAAATATTTTAATATCACTTCTTGTGTCTTCTCTTCTTCCTTCCTTCCGATTATGCAATGGCGTGTTTTTGTAGTTGAAATGTCCCGCCGATCGCTCTGCTCGTCGCTACAGCTTGTGGCAGGCCCTTCGCGGCGGCGTGTAGACGTGTGCGGGGTGTAAATGCGGCCACTCTGTTAAACGAAACCCCTGGGATGACCTCGGTCGAACGGCTCATCAAACTTCTTTCGACTTTAAAGATACGTGCAATAACGACGATTAGTTACACCGTTTAAAAAGCACTTAAAGATTATCTCCTTGTTCGATTTATGAGTCGCTTCGTTAGTATAAATAATAAAGCTCTTCGAGTTCCATATGGCGTGCTGTAACTCGATATTATTGAACGCTAGCAACTTGCAGGCGGTGAGTCGAAGTATTTCTTTGCTTGACTGCTATCTGTTTCTCTGTGTTTGCTTATAAGGTATTTTGAATGGATTTTCATATTGAGTACCATTTTCTTTCTGCAGAATAATAATTATACTATCTTGATCATGAAAGAGGAGCTACATTGGTTGATTTTGTGGTGGTTACTCTGTCATATGAAAAACGCAGCAGCATCAATAATTAATCCTTATTTACATTTTTTTTACTTTTTATACGAAACGTTTAATTCGATTTCTCTTTATAAGTTCTCTATTTTATTTATCATATAACCAGAAATAGAGACGAAATAAGGGCCATCCATCCCTGGCGATTGATCAGGCAAATGGGCCTTATATCATTTTTAAATATCAACTCTCGTATGCGCTGAAATCACAAATTAGAAAGCTGAAATAGTACAGCGCCAACAACTGACCTGAGTGTACGTCGCCGTATATTCCAAAAATATTCGTATGGGGCTTATTTATTATGGGGCTGTTCCATTCGGTGGTGTGGGAAAAACAGCAAAACATCTAATTACATAATCTCAGTACAGAGTACTAAAAAAACCGACCTCAAAAGTACGTGGAATTACGTCTATTTGCTAAGTTTTATTGAAATATCCCCTAGTTCGCCACTATACAGAACTTGACACTGGAGATACAAAAATAGGTTCTCACTACGACACAACAATATTGAGAGAAAAACGCCTTCAATTGGAGAAATAGCAAAATCAACCATTGAAGTAATTGCTCCTAAATTAAAGTTAGGCGCTATTTATAAAATTGAATCTTCATGCGTGAACAGCCACCCGTCGAGGTGGATGATTTTCTTCAAAATGAAATGGGACCACTATGGAAGTACCCCCTTTCCAACAAAAAAAGAATCATGAAAATCGGTTCACAAATACCGGAGTTATCGCGTAACATACATACAAAAAAAAAAGAACATACAGTCGAATTGAGAACCTCCTCCTTTTTTGAAGTCGGTTAAAAACAAACGGAATCACATTTCATCGGTAATTAAATATTAAATATCTATTTTTTCAATTTTCGTCAATTATAGCGAAGCTCAAGTTAAACTGGTCGGTTTGAAGTGAAACAATTGACGACACCCGTCAATTGTTTCGAAGTCGGACTGGCCAATGGGAGCGCCGTAGTCACCGTAATGATTAGGCAGAAATGACATGTCATCTCTATTTCTGGTTATATGAGTATATAGATGATTTTATTACTCGTGTGGAAGCGAAGAACTATCAATGGGTAGCTAATGAACAAACTTAGTTCAACTAGCTGGAAGTACCCGAGTGGAAGTAAGCCAGCCACTCATAACGATCTCTCCGCGACCAACTTCTCCGAGAACTCTCGAGCGCGCGAAGGCATCAAACTTCAAGTAAAAGCGATGGAGATAGCATAAGCACACCCCGGATTCCCCATACAACGGTCCAAAGTTATTTACCTACTACTGCTACATACAGCAAGGCGCTATCTGCACACGCGCAAATGTGTGCGTGAAGTGGTCAGAGCGGCAACATGGCGAAAATTCTAAAGCGAAACTGTTATCTAATAGAATACTAATAATTACACATGATCATTATATTTTTCATTAATTCACTAACTAGAATTGAAGATTTCTTTAAAAAATATATTAAAAGCACTTAAAATTTTGGACAGGTACTTTTAAATAAGGTAACCAAAGTATTTGAAATTGCATGTCCCAAGTTTATCATTACCTAGTTAATAATTAGGTATATTCACTACATAATATTTATCGACATACAAATTGAAAATCCGAGAACACTTGACGACTAGGTCACGAAGTTATGGCGTCTTATTATTATTTTGATATAATAAATCTGTATTATATATGTATTACACTACACTAAATAAATGAAGAAAACAATAACTGAACGAGTCTCAGACATAAGTTTTGGTTCATCTTCGTTTCATCTTTCGGAAAATGAAAGAAACCCCTCTCTTTTGTCCCGTTTAAATCATGATAAACAGCACAATTCACGACCATTATAAATAGTACCGTACAATGATGTTATTTAATAACGTACAAGTTTCGTAATGAATAAATGAAAACTATATTGAAATATCAAAGCTGTCTTAGCGCAATAACGGCTCGCCGACAGCCTTGTTATCGTTCAGTCAATGTGACCGTCAATGTGCGGGGCGTAGTGCAGTATCTAAAGCAGGGAGGAGCGGAGAGTGTCCATTCTCGTGACATTTTTGTTCTCTGGCATAAGTCTAACTCGCTTTTAAATCTCTACTGCAATTCCATTAGAAATAGTTCACTGTTAGGGCAGTAGCTGCATCATCAATGTCTGTAAGAATAATACCTTATAATATATTAGCTTTATTTGATTGTGCATAGGCCTTTGATGTGGGAATGGGATCGTAGAACTGACGAGTCGAGAGAGTCGAATACCAACTCTACAATGAGTTTTCAAAGCTAATAATTAGAACTTTTTTATTAAAAAATAAATCGACTTCAAAAGTTTGCTTATCGGATTTTTTATTGGAATTACATCTGTTTACCAAGTTTTACTAATATCGATTAACGGACAGTGCACGAAACAGAATCCGTACCCTAGTTTGCCACCTTTAGAGGTGGAATATTTTCCAAACGGGACCAACCCTCTTTCCAATAAAAAAAGAATAATCAAAATCGATTCACAAATAATAATAATCCTCCTTTTTTGCAGTCGGTTAGAAATAGATTTCAGTATACATTATCTACACATACGTGGCTTATACCTTGTTGACGCATGCATGCATGACGATGCATAAAGAACATTGTTACAACAATAACTTGAGTACTTCCACTTTTAGTTCCATTGCGTACCTTTGGTTGGCGCTAGCGTAAGCAGTTTGTTTTGTTTTTTGTATAACTCATCTATTGTATTTTGTTTCAAAAAATACGTTACTTTTGGCACTAGACACTATGCTTTCGTTAAGACACAATTAGAGGACGTCGGTGGCCCAACGGTTTGCACAAAAAGAGCTAAATGAGGAGATCCCGGGATCGGTGGCAGTAATAATTTGCGAAATGAATTCCCTGGTTTTAGTCTAGATAAAGTGGTGTGATTGTTTGGTACATTATTATTATTGTTATGTCGCTAGTTCAGTGTTTGTTCTTTTTCTTCTATTCACGCAAATCGTCGAAATATAAAACTTCTTGGAACACTTTTATTGGCATCTCAACTCGTTTTTCCACGCACCCCTCCCCGCTGACCCCGTTACAACACTTCTTTTTACCATTTTTCTATTTACGCGTATATATCGCTATCTTACGTCGTTGGCTGGATAGAAAATAAATATACGAAAAAGTCACGCAAAGTAAACACAAATTGAAACTTGTGGAAGGTTGTTGAAAGTTCTCGAATAGAGTTTCTTCCATGTACAAAATTCATGTCTGCAGACAGTTCTACTATTATTATTTTATGAATAAATTGTTGATATTTATGCTAAGCTTTTGTTTACGCTACTTACCGAGATGAGTAAAACGGATTTGTATGGTGAGGATACATTTTAAGTTACGCGTTTAGAAGTATCTTCACCGCTTTAATTAAAAGTACTCGTGGATCACATACACATACATAACCTTTTACCAATACTGAAACGTAGAATTTGACGTGTTGAGATTCTTTATTATTTTCTATGTATTGCAGTTTGTTTTTTACACATAATACTTTATAGTACTTTTCATGAAAAATTAAGAGACCTAAAATGGGCATCATTATAAGTTTTGATAATCTTGTACTAAGTATTGCATACATGAAACAATGAGCTGTCCTCGCAGGTGTCTGCGGCGCGTAGGCCCTCGTAGCTGTCGGCTTGTGTTGCTACGGCTTTCGACACAAACATTGTTATGTCTATAAATCTGTAGAGACCATTTCCACAGGTCTCTATAACTATATTGTAAAGGGACGCTTTGTAAACGCGTTTGTTATCCTTTCCAACGTTTTCCCTTTCATTTTTCACGTCTTAGTCAAGGCTGTCCCAGCGAGACACGATGTACGCATATTGTTTAACAGTAAAATATGGCCGCGGTCAATATTTTTTTCTTGTGCCCGTCAATGGCAGCACGGGGTCAATGGATGTGAATTAATCTTCGTGCTTGCAGTGACGTAGCTTAGTTCATTTTTAAGAAAAATCAGGGTCCACACTTTGCTCGAAATGTCATTAAAAAGAACTTAGGTAAATGCGAAAGACTTTGGGCACCTAAGGTAAGATTACGTCAACATTCTTGTAAATTCGGGCAGGTCCTAGTATAAGGGAAATGCTTTGATTCCCAATTCACACCTTAACAGTGCTTTAGTATAAATAATGGAGTATGTAAATGGAGCGATATGGTACGGCGGCGTGTGCGGGGTGCGAGACAAATCGACAAACGACTATCAAGCAGATAGATTCCACCTTAACCCAAACTTACTTAAAGTGTAGTACTTAAGGACTGATGTGACTGGAGCAATAGCGTACGCCAGGGCATTAGAGACCATTGAAGTAATCTGGAGAAACAGGAGTTGCTTAATTAATGTTGCGCATTAATAAATGGTAGGCGTTTTATTTCACATTGACATGGTTATAGACATTATACTCTTGAAAGATTTGTAACTAGGTTGATAAACTGTTTTAAACTTTACAAAATTAAATGGTGACATTACCGACCCAATTATAGCTGAAATATGGGAGGTGCGAGAGATATTAACCCGGTACCCTGCTCAGTGGCAAAAATTACAAATGGCTACGATTTGTCAAGCCTATATGTTAAAGCCATCCTAAACTTTAATGTTTTGGTTGGATTATCGTTTAATAATAATTTATGGTAAGTATTGACGGTGAAATGAAACAAGTGCTTGGACAACATTTATTTAGAAACATGTTCATTAAAAACAATGTTAAAAAACCCAAAATTATACTACCTACAGCCTTAGCATTACAAAGAAACTTCGGGTCTTTTATTAAACTCCTTTTTACCCGACTGCGTTAGAAGGACGGGTATCAATTTCAATATTTAATAATTTTGTAAGAAGAGTAATTTAATAAATACCGTAACACATAATTGTTAAACATATTTACTACTTTTATGTAATTGTTACGTTTTGTACCTGTGGTATATACAATATCTATTTCAATATTAAATTTCTATATTAAATTTACAAAATTTTAAATTAACATTTATGTATCTAGGTATCACCGACTTCTAAGATACAAGTTTTCTTAGTTCAGGAGTCAGGGAATCGCTTCATTGTCACGAAAAACTGTACCTGCGCAATGTACTACCAAATCTTGTTTTTGTGAATAAATATATTATTATTATTATCTTTACACAATTTTTCTAAAACTTGCACTAAAAAAACTTTTAAAAACTGTAGTTCTTTTTTGTATTGTCTTTAGACAACGTTTTTTCTTTAGAAAACGTTTACGATCACTGCTTCTTTGTTCACTTTCTATCTGATTCTAAAAAAACGAACTATTACGTACTATAAACTTAGATCATATACTATACACCATACAAATAACAAGGCGAAAACGCGGGAAAACCAGAAACGCGAAGGCCTGAGTACAATAACACGGAATGCTTATTCAGCAAATGTGTTTCCACAATATCAAGCTCTGCAGGTTTCAAATATGTATTATTACTCACTATAATGAATGGTCTACAGAGCTTAAATTTTAATACAGCTTAGTGTAAATGTGTAGGAGACTGTAGCTGGTTTTTTATCTATGAGTAGGTACAAATGATCCGGATAGCTAACGTCTTGCGCAATTACTCTGTGTAGACTCAGGTTATATTTACTTACATAAATTTGAATAGGACAATGCCCAAACCATTGCTGTCTGTGTCAAGAACTATTCAAGTAAAGACTTTTCTTGCACCTCTGCATTCCAGAGATGTGAAATGTTTATTTCACTGACAGTTTTTTACTTAAACTTTATCATAATATAGGGAAAAAATTAATATAACTTCGCAATATTGCGAATGTATTGTAAAAATTTGCATCCTAATTTTAATTTTGTGTTAGGCTTGTACTTCTTCATACTTTGGATTAGAGCAAATGGAGAATATTCAGAGAATTAAGAGTGGAGAAGGTTGAAAGAGGATTTTGCCAAGTGACACAGAATGTACATATTATGCAAAACCACAGATAATATAATACCATACTAGTACAGTGCTTCTATTTTCTCAATGTCCCTCGGCAATCATCGGATTTCCGAATGCACAGGAATGTTAATTTCCATGCCCATTAATTATTAGATTTACAATCTATAATAATTTGAATTTTGGACAACGTACTTTATTGTTGTGTGTTTTGATTTCCGTGGGAACTATATAGAGCAGTAAAACTATTTCCCCATTTTTAATAACATTTACTCCACGTCAATAAGCAAGTTAACGAAAATAAAATAAAATAAATAAAAGTAAAGAAAAAGGAACCGATTAACATTTTTTATTATATTCTTTTCAAATATTCTGTCTACTGTACCGATTGAAGCAAGCTACAGAGACACGTTTTTTACTTTTTGAAAATAACCATTGACTTTCTTGAACGTGTCGGCTTCTTGTAAAAAAGACAAGTTCACGCTGTAAATTATCTGTCATGCCTGTGACTTTAGCGGCTCTGGATAGTAAATAAAAATGTAAGCAGCTCTATATACTTCGAAGTCGACTGAAAGCGTCCGGTCTATACCAAAGGCAAAGGGCAACTGAATAAAACCCGACGACAGCCGAAACACGAAGTTTGCCGAAAGATACTGAGAAGATAGACTAAAAAACTTAATGTGTCAATAAATCCCTAAGCCTAAGCGTGATATGTACAAGGTCCTAAGCAAGTCAAGTTGACACTTAACATGTAATTTGACTTTATATCGCTTGCATAGAACTATTAATATGGGGGCATTTTGTAATAAGTGTTATTATTAATTTATTTCATGAAATTAAAGTATCTATTAAGAAGCGTGACCCACTTTCGAAGGAACAAGGTTATATAATTCACTAGCGCTATTTTGAATAATACCGTTCGTTTAAAACCACGGGTAGAGTAGTAAAGTGAATTTAAATATTAAATTCAGTTCATTTTTATTATATTTCCTTGGAGGGTTTTTGCTCTTAAGCTCTTGGTTGCTACAATTCAATGTTTCATACAATTAGTATTTAACTTTCAATTGTTTCAGAGAAATGTATTTTATTATTAACATTGCCTTGGGTATAAAACAGGAAGATTTCTTTAATACGTGTAGGTACACTCGAAAGCTTATACTGTAACAATGTGTTGCTTTTCATCATCACCGATCCTTTGTACGTCTATCTGCATAGCACGCCTCTAAGGACAGGGTTTCGAACGTAGTTTGCCTGGCTAACTATGACCCATGCATATTTCAGCACGCGTCGGCAGCGTATGACGTGATCAGCGTGGTTACGTTCTGGACGATAAGCAGAAGTGGTCCTTCGTACGACTTACGAATTAGAGTATAAACCTGTAAACTAAGCCACTGCTTATAATATATTCTTAGCTGAAAAGGCGAGCACTCAGCGGATGATCGATAGAAACAATTTAACACTTTCAGACGCTTACCATTTTTCATTTTAGCAAATTCCCTTTTAATAAGAATACCTTAAAATGTTTAAATCTTTTCTGCTTTAACTTTTTTATCACCTCAATTCTTTAACGTTGAAAAGAGGACTAGTAATTAATTAAAACACTTTTTATAAATCGTCGTAAAATAATGATAAAAGTTTTACTCACTAAAATGAAGTAACTAGATGCCAGTGGAATACATTAAAGTCCAATATTTGACTATCGGTATTCACTAAAATAATTTGTTTATGTTTGGCACACACACACACACACACACACACACGCACTATGCTACAACTATGAACTCATAATTTTTTTACGTGGCAATATAATAATTATGAGATCATCGTCAATCCATGTGTGCGTTCCACTGCTGGGCACGGGTCTGCACGCCGCCGTCATCACACGTTTTCCGAGGGTTGTGAACCTTTTTCGACGTGCAGGTTGCGTCACGTTGTTTTCTTCACCGAAAAGCTCATGATAAATTTCAAAGTAAAATTTCGCACATATACTATACATATAATACTTATGGGATACATAGTCCAAAATTGCCAAATTTAAAGACTATAAACCCTTAATTAAAATTTAAAACCTTCAATACTGAACAGCGAACTCTAATAAGGCAATAAACTCACAATCAGTCTATCTACTCTTCGTTGAGACCAATACAAAGACTATAAACTTGGTGGGTCTACCTTTTATAAAGTTTAGCTCCCGTGTCCACCTTGCAGCTCCATCATCGTACTCACAGAACAATAAATACAATAGAAGTGGTTAGTTAGCGTATGACGCGTGCCAAATATAGCTCGTTGAGCCCAGTCCGCCATCTTTGCTTTGTATGGTATGGTTGTGTCATTCTTTCGTGCAAATTCTCTAAAATCTTAGAAAAATGCCTTATTATGCGGTTTTGGAGTTGAAAAATTATAGCCGCACCAAAAATATTACCCGTGGTGGTATTTCACATCATCGGAATTTTAAATTATCTGTTTTTCGAAATAATTGTTTTGTTACAAGAAACGAAAGTTAAGCTTACAGCCCCTGCAATATGGTCACTTCTTGTTTGGAGAATTAAATTACTAAAGTACAATTTGTCGTCGTTCAGCAATTAAACGCTAAATGGCAGTACATTGAACATCTTTTCAATCTGTATAAAGCACAAGTTCGATCGTGTATGGAGTACTGCTGCCACCTTTGTGACGGCTCCGCCCATTACCAGTTACCTGCCTTGGACTCGGTAGAGCGAAAAGCAAAGAGACTTCTTAACACCATTTCTCTTGTGGAATCGATGCTACAAAATCTCGGCCATCGCAGAAAAGTAGCCTTCTTGTCGGTTTTCCATCGAATACATTTCGAGGAGTGTGCGCAGGGACTTTTCAATTTGGTTCCACCCTCACCGTTCCTCCTTCGGTCGACTAGAAGGTCCGGAACACTCCATCCTTATACTGTTGATATACTACCCATTCGCACTAAATGCTCTGCTTCCTCCTTTCTGATGCGTACGGCAAAGGAATGGAATACTCTACTCATTCATATCTACTCAATATGTGTTTCCCGAAAAGTTAAATTTGGGGCTTTTCAAGGCTAGAGTGAATAGGGATTTTTTAGGCAAACGCGTACCATCGTCGGTCACATCGTCGCATTACATCAGGTGAGATTGTGGCCAAGCGTGTGTCTATTATTTATAAAAAAAAACATTGATTGTAATTTCAATATAATATTAAAACATCGTAACACGTAATTGGTGTTGATGATATCGAACTTTCAACGATATGTAAACACATTGACTTACAAATAAATGGACGACGGGTCTAATACAAAAACCACGAAAAAAATGTCCCAAGTCAACCTATTCGAAATTTAAATTGTAATGTCATCGCAGTATCGCGCTGTCAGTAGAACAAATGAAGACTAAAGCGGAGTGTCGCGCTCTGTATACGATTTTAGCGCCTTACAAGTGCGGACACTTTTTAGCGCGGACCCGATGTCCATATAATTGTATTGTAGGTCAATGTGTAAACAGCATAAAGTTTAAATTTGGAACTACAACCAATCAATATCAAGATTTTGTAGTGTTTCAAATTAAGATTACGTGAGTTTTGGCGACAGCGGATCTCATAGTAATCAAGGCTTAAGATACTTCCATTGTTTTTTTCTTGCGTGATCGGACCTTAATTACTATCTGTGAGCCGATTAATCGTTAGAACCAATTCTATGAGTTGAGTAGTTTGCTGATAGTCCTAGTTGTAGCCTTAGATCAATGTTACCATAATGTTGCAGCGTCATCAAATATATGAAATCCCGCATCTCAAGCAGGAGCCGTGAGTTCGAATCCGATCTCGCACCTCTGACTTTCTCGGAATTTATGTACCGAAGTTGAGAAACTGTAACCATTAGTTTCAGTACCAGCAGTAGCGCTTCTATTTCTGCCGGCAAGCAGTAATGTTAGCATTACTGTGTTCCGGTTTAGAAGGGTAAGGATGCCGGTGAAATTACACGCACATGGGACTTGTCAACTTATGTCTTAGGGTGATAGGCGCAATGGCAGTGCCCCTAAGGTTACCTGTTATGGATACGTGTGTCGCTTACCACCTGGCGCACGACTTATTCGTCCCGTTAGTTGTATTAGAAAAAAAAGGTTTCCAACTCGTATTGGGCCAGAGTGGCGGACTATGCCTTAAACCCTCGGCTTAAGGGCGGAGACGAGACCCGTAGTAGTGGGACATATAAAAGGTTTAATGATGAGTATTTGAATATTCACGTAACGGCTACAAAACTCTATCATCGGCGTATTCCACACGCTCTCGGCCGGTTTTTAAATTGATTTGTTCGATCCCGTATTTACTCAATTATTTGATTTTCGTTCTTTGGATCGGCGTCGATGAGTTTGTGAAGTACTATGGCGTGTTTATTACAAAGGAGAGACATCGTTCTGTTGTTTGCCTTCTCAGCGAGGTGGAATGATTTTGATCACGGCAACGGCACGCTTTACGAGTCGCTACTTTTGTTTGATTGGATTTACCAAATAAGCAATTTTGCTCTTTTGGCTTACTATGCTAAAATATTTAGAAATGTAAATTATACTCTGAAAATACGATTGATGATGAATAATTGACTCTCGTGACCGCCCCTTCGATCCATTAACTCTCTTTTTAACCGACTTCAAAAAAGGAGGAGGTTCTCAATTCGACTGTATGTTCTTTTTTTTTTGTATGTATGTTACGCGATAACTCCGGTATTTGTGAACCGATTTTCATGATTCTTTCTGTTGGAAAGGGGGTAATTCCATAGTGGTCCCATTTTATTTTGAAGAAAATCAACCACCTCAAAGGGTGGCTGTTAATGCATGAAAATTCATTTTTATAAATAGCGCCTGCCTTAAATTTAGGAGCAATTACTTTTAGCAATTATTTAGTTGATTTTGCTATTTCTCCAATTCAAGGCGTTTTTCTCTCGATATACTTTGAGTAGTGTCGATGTCGTAGTGAAAACCTATTTTTATTATCTCCAGTATTAAGTCCTGTACAGGGGATATTTCAATGAAACTTAGCAAATAGATGTAATTCCACGTACTTTTGAGGTCGGTTTTTTTAGTACTCAGTACTGAGATTATACTCTCAATACCTCTCTTTCATTATGGCTTCATGTCTGATTCCTTCACTCTTCATTCAACACGTCTCTGGAATGCTCTCCCGGATTCCGTCACATGGTCGCCTAGTTTACTCTCTTTCAAAAAGAATATCGATGAGCGTCCTTTAAATTGTGTGTCACAGCGATAATCAACTTCGTCATCTTCTGCTAGTGTATGTATCATATATATAAATATATGTATTACGTATATAGATAATATGTATATATTAGCTTTGTTTGTTATATGCTTATTTAATTATATATTTATTATTACATTATCCATTTAATATTTTCATTAACTTGCCGCATTCGTGAAATTCGTTTTCCACAAAGGTTGTCTGGTAGAGAATGCTTTTAGCATTAAATCCGCCTTTGTATCATTACGTGTAGTGATCAATAAAATTTTATAAAACAAAAAATAAAATAAAATAAATAAAATAAGAGACTTATACACTGTTACTTCTGCTTACTGTCAGCTTTTGATTTATAATTTTTTTTACAGTAAAATTGAATTCTATTCTTATAGTAGTAAAATAAAGGCGATTAATATAAGGTAGTGACAAAAAATTCCCACATTTCCAAATGAATTGTAAAAGAGCAAAACTAGCAAAAATTGTCTATTCATTTATTAAAAAATACAAAACTTAAATTCTTACGATTTTAAATTACAGTAAATATTGTAAGGCGCCATGAAACCAAGCGCAGCGCTTGCAGGTCGACATCCATTCTTGTTCAAGCTTCGTTACAGTGCAGTCGCTCCACACTGTAACATTACCAGACACAAAAGTTTCAAATATTATGGAATATACGACGTGGTTCATATGGACTTAAGAAAAACTGCTTTTTTAAATATAATAGTAAGTGACAGGACTGTGCAAGTCGTGCCCCTGATGGTAAGCTACACGCCTGTTCCACAATAGATGCAGTGCCACTCCAAGCTTCAAATCGCAAAGATCTTAGGGGCACTGCCACTACGCCCGTTACCATGAGACAAGTCCCATGTGCCTGTAATTTCACCAGCACCCTTACTGCTACTAAATAATCTTTAGTAAATATGTAATAAACGGAAGATTACCGAAAATAGTAACTCAATTCAATTCAAATTTTCAATTTGAAATTATTTTTGACATGTTTAGTTAAGTAATGTAACATCGCAATGGTATTTAAAAACGATTATAATGTTAACTTTAACATAAAAGATTTCTTAAATAAGCGTTAATAGGACATGTACACACGCCAGTAAATCAAGCTACACATTGACGTATCTTGTTTCGTTGCATTGGAGGCGACTTTCGAACAAAAATGTGTCTGATATGCCGTTGTCCGTAGTTATTTTATTGAATTGAATAAAGGACTTACTTGTTGCTGACGGTAACAAGGATATGGAAAGGAAAGAATAAGCTTACGAGCTTTAACAAAGCACAATATAATAAAATTAGGCAGAAAATGAAATAACGGTAGGAAAAAAGAATAAAAGTATTCGCAAGTACAGAGTAAAGAGTTCAAAGAGGGTTTGGAATCGATAAACATTAGGCAGACGGCTTTCAAAATCCGTGTTTGGGTTTTTTGATGGTTCAAATAACCTTTGGCCTCCATCAGTATAGTACATTTATGTTTCAGATGTATAACAAAAGTAAACATGGAAAAACCTGCAAGTTTATGTTAATACTCATGGTACCACGATTTCGTTTAACCAAGGCAAACAACTCTTTTATGGGGAACTGTATACGTTTTTACAATAAGATTC
>NW_020653710.1:578416-580178 GCF_003589595.1 Hyposmocoma kahamanoa | reverse complement strand
ACTGTATACGTTTTTACAATAAGATTCCGGAGCATATATTAAGTTTACCATTTCCTAAGTTTAAAAACTACATTAAAAATATTTTGATCGAAAAATCATATTACAAAATTGAAGACTACGTGTTAGATAAAGATGTATGGAAAGACGACATGGCTCCAGAATCCACACAAATTTGATTCAAAGTGTATTCCATAGCATTTAAGTTTATTTGAAAAGAGCAATCCCTAGAGTTTCTTGCTCGTTCTTCTCAGTGAGCTTCTAAGTGAGCTTAAATGTGACGTTTTCAAGTGTAAATTTATTTTACCTATGGAATAAATAATCTTTGACTTTGACATTGAAATCCAAAAGTGATCTGACATAAGGGTTAGCTCGAAGAAAAACATGAACCCGCTTTACACTAAACTCGGGAGCAATAAAGCCGGGTCACTAATATAAAGGTTAATATCTAGGAAACTTAAGAAGCCTCTTCTTCTTTGTCCTGGCCTTATGTCCCAATTCTTTTGGGGTGGGCCCTCTTACTCCGCGCGTGTCACTCCGGGCGCCTGTCTTCGTCTCTTTGGACGGTTCCAATCCAAGTGGTCTGGACCAGGTAGACACCTGGTCGGTTTTATAATTTTATGGTAATAATTATAACAAATTAGTGGTGTAATTTCACGAAAGTAATTCAATATAATGGTGGTCACACATCATGACGTTCAATAACAAAGCTTAAAAATTAGAGTCTAAAAAAATATTACGCCTTAAATGTAAAATTTATAAAACTAAAATCAGTCACCAGACATATAATTAGCATCCCAACTATTATTATAATAACATATGTAAATTTTTTCCTTCATATTCCTTCGATATTAATGCTAATATTTATTCTGACTTGCACATCCAATTCATCTTAAATTAGACCCTATACTAACAAACCGAATTTCCTTTGTTTTATCTGGCTCAACCTTGGAAGGATTTAGTTATAACTATAACATGGGCCATAACTTGTTATTCTTCCTTTTCTACATACTGTGTGGGCTGTTCCGCAAAAACACGTTCTGTTATTCTATAGTTTGTTCCGCGAACAGCGAATTCTGCAATTGCTATTTTCTGATTTGTTACAAGTTATTTTTCATTCGAAGCCATTCCCGAATAAATGTATGATATGTATTTTTTTAAAGCCTTTTGGAAAACGACATGCCTGTTCACAACAGCTGCAGCGCCACTCAGAGCTTTATATCGCAAAGATCCGAGGGACACTCCCACTGCACCCGACACCGTGAGACATAAATTTACAAGTCCCACGTGCTGGTAATCTCTTCCCAAAATCGTAATGCAGGAATGCACACGTTACTGCATGGCGATAAAAATAGGTAAGATGGCAGCACTTCCCTGGACGAACTCTATCAAAATGACCTCTACTGCTACTATGTGTTTATTATTCCTGATGGAAAGGTCCTCAATCTAAGTAAAATGTAGTTACAGTTAGTTTGCAGTGTTTTCAGCACCGGAAATAAACTCACTGGTTAAAAATATGCAGATTGGCCCGAGTATGCAGATGGGCTATAGTGCCAATAAAAAACCTCCTTTCAGAGTCCACCTCAATTTGTGTCTAGTTTTTCATGCAAATTCTAGCTCTATTTACGTTGACAGGGATTTTTAAAACCAAGCGGGAACAATGAATTTTATAAAAATCAGTCTATCCAAACGGGCGCTGCCGGATGAAAGACGGCGCACTGAACGATAGGGTATTATTTTATTTATGATAAAAGAAAAAAAAATC
>NW_020653710.1:410947-578406 GCF_003589595.1 Hyposmocoma kahamanoa | reverse complement strand
TGTGTGTGTGTGTGTGTGTGTGTGTGTGTGTGTGAGCGCACATATTTCTGTTCAATTTTGATTTCATTTAATTACAATATTATATCAACTAATACCTCGCTTTTATGTTTACTTATTTATTTATTTATTTCAAACTAGTAGTAATTGCTCAATCTCCTCATACGGCTTAGTTTCGAGCAATTTTGTAATGGCTAATTTGCAGTCATAAACTATTTTGTTGTATATATCAAGTTCTTTGTTAAGAGTGTTATACAGATATGAGGCCCTGTATTTGTACTGTCTACTAGCCGCAGTAGTTTTTATTTTTGGTACTAATGCAATTATATTATATGTTCTTCTACCTGTAACCCTAGGTTTATATAGTAAATTTTTATGTTGTTTTATTACTGTGTAGAGTATTTAGAGTTTTCTAACAGAAGTCAGCTTTGTCAGCTTATACAATTTTTCTGCGGGCTAAATTCTTTTTTTAAATTACATCATTTTGATCAAACCATGTCGAGCTCGTTCTATTTCAATAAATTTCGACTTAGCTGCACCACCCCAGACCGGAATACAGTATGTAATAATAGACTCTACAAGAGAAACATAAATCTGATATTAAAACTTATTTCAGTCTTTTTAACTGCATATCACTTGAGCGCATATCAATCAGGCTGCTGGTGAAATTACAGGCACAAGGGACTGGTTAACCATATGTATGAGTATTTTATTACATTAATTCGAAATCGAGGTTTGATATTAAGAACCGTATTAATAAGTCTACCTCAAATGAAGGATCGATATTAAAATCTTACTTAAGTCGTCTGTCTTTATTACTAAAATATCACTGGTGTTCACGTCAAAGTGACGGCAACTATGCTTAATTACGCATCATTTCAGGGTAGCCAAAATTTACTCTCGGTTTAGTTAATGGTATTGTCTAAGATACCGATGATTGTAGTCTATTAATACTGGAAATCTGAGTGACACTTCAACCGTATCAGAAAAAACAATTTGGCGACATGAGGTGCTGCTAGATTTTCTCTAAGAGTCATATAAAAAAAATACTGGAAATTTGAGTGACTCTTCAACCGTATCAGAAAAAACACTTTGGCGAGATGAGGTGCTGCTAGATTTTCTCTAAGAGTCATATAAAAAAATACTGGAAATCTGAGTGACACTTCAACCGTATCAGAAAAAACACTTTAGCGAGATGAGGTGCTGCTAGATTTTCTCTAAGAGTCATATAAAAAAGTACTGGAAATCTGAGTGACACTTCAACCGTATCAGAAAAAACAATTTGGCGAGATGAGTGCTGCTAGATTTTCTCTAAGAGTCATATAAAAAAAATACTGGAAATCTGAGTGACACTTCAACCGTATCAGAAAAAACAATTTGGCGAGATGAGGTGCTGCTAGATTTTCTCTAAGAGTCATATAAAAAAAAATACTGGAAATCTGAGTGACACTTCAACCGTATCAGAAAAAATAATTTGGCGCGATGAGGTGCTGCTAGATTTTCTCTAAGAGTCACATAAAATGGAATGGAAATAAAGAGAACTGCATTGAATACAGGGCTCGGGTCTAAACAGCGAATGGTGAAAGTTGATACATAATTAGTCACTGACAAGAGTAGTGTGGCTGTTTCTCGATTCATGTCATCACTGTTAGCTCTCCATGTCTTTCCCGGGTATGCGATTTGACATCAAAGCTAAACTTATGAGGGTCCCGCGGCCTGGGGTTGTTCTGGGTGATTGACAGGCGATCGAAAACAGAATAAGGGTCGAGATCAATCGGTGTACCTCGTCAACATGATGCCGTTACTGCTTACTTTATTGGCAACTTTTGAACGACTGTCAAAGCGTAATTTGATGGTGACATGACAAGTTTTGTTACATGAAAATCCAACAGCAACTCATATCACTAAATTAGTTTTCCTAATTGTAACGTCGCAAGTTGGAGAGAGCAATACTTTTATATGTTGTTTCTCTTATTATCCTTGTTTATAATTAGTGGAATTTCCTTAAAATTCTATTTAATCCATTTGTCATATTTGCCCTTCTGTTTATTGTCGCCTCATCTAAGTGGATCGGTTCGTCAATAACAAATTCACGACTTAGAAGTTATACGCTGATAAAACATTTATCAGTTTTTTTACTGTGATGACAGTTCATGATCACACGAAATCTTAATCATGTTTGAGAGCACATATTTTAAACCTACTTCAAAAAAGGAGGAGGTTTTCAATTCGACTGTATTTTTTGTGTGCTTGTTACGTGTACGCGATACTCCGATTTGTGAACCGACGACGTCCCACTGGCCGTTGACCGGTTTCAATAAAACTTGACATATAGGTGTAATTCCAATGGAAATAAAATGTTATGGTGATCTAAAGCTGATTTGATGATGGAAATGGCAGACAGATGAGAGGAAGTCCTCAACAGTGTTCAGCGGCTAAATTGAGTTTGGTTTCATATGATTCGTCTTGACGAGGGCTCGACACTCGGCCGAAGAAATCAACAGCCCCTGAGGATGCCTCGTGGAGAGGCGAAACACGTGTCGGATATATTTGGTGATGGTTTTTGTGACTGTAGTTGCGCTTGTGTTATTTATTTTACTAATTTTATCCGGGGGGGGGGGGGGGGGGGGGGGAATTAACTATTAACTTATTTTGCACGATTTAACCTTGTCTGTGTTCGCGGAGTACCAAATTAATTTACTTCCATTTTTATTAACATGGACTTCCGCAAAGGAACGCCTGAATCTATTAATTAATAAGAACGGAACGAATTCTAACTTGTTAAGTTTGTGGTTTAAATCTAAGTTTCATTTGTGAATTCTCTAACGGCCAAGAAAAACATTGCGATGAAACCTGCATGTCGAAGAATGGTCACAACTTTCCTATACCGTGTTTGCGTGTGTATATTCCCCGAACCGCATTAGGCCCGTATGGCGAATTCCGGCCTGAATCTACCATATAGGGGGAGATCGTGCCCAACAATACATTGTATAATGGCTTGATGATCCTAATGATTACAATTCATCATTAATACTTACAAAAATTGGCGTATCTTCACCTTTGTACTTTAGTATTTTTAAGCTGCTACTAAACAAGCATTTTTGA
The DNA here is from genome assembly GCF_003589595.1 of Hyposmocoma kahamanoa. Classification (NCBI taxonomy): domain Eukaryota; kingdom Metazoa; phylum Arthropoda; class Insecta; order Lepidoptera; family Cosmopterigidae; genus Hyposmocoma; species Hyposmocoma kahamanoa. Next base: position 575,304 of record NW_020653710.1, on the reverse strand, counting down.
TTTTCGTAGTGTCGCCATCTTTGGGGTCCAAGGTGCGATCCTCGGCCGGGTCAATTTAGCAAACTAACTTTTCTATATTGTCTCGGGTCTGCGTGTTTGTGGTTACGTCGTTGTTTCCGATTTCCATAAGACAAGTGCTTTACTTACTTACTTTGAAATCAGAGCAACGTATGTGATATTGTTTAATATAATATATGTTGCTGACCCATTTACTAAAAAAAAATACTTAAAATGAGTAAATCGTAATTCGCGTCTTCAGGTAAGCTCGGAATTTATAGAATCAATTTCAAAAATTCTTTTATAAACAATAAGTAAACAAAAGCATCAATTCATAATGATCAACCAACAAACAGCGACCGCTAATTTGAAAAGTAAAACAGAAAAAAATCCGAATCGTCTTTTCAATCACTGGATTTTAAAGTCCTCGGCTCTTCGGCCGTCGTCCAATTAATCTTTGAAGTATTTTCTCAATTCTGCCTTTGGCAAGTCTTTCTCAAATTGGTCTCGATAGACTTTTGATGAAAAATGAAAGCTTTTTATTTGTCGGATAAAATTCACAAGGATTATTAAAAACGCGAATTAGGAGGTATATGTTTTGAAGGCGCCTATCTATATTACGTAGTACAATAATGCGTATTGTTTTCCTGTTTTCAACGATATAGTGTGTCATTAACCCACATATGGACAGCAACGACGTTAATCGTAAAATGAAATTTCAGAATATGAGATTATGGGATACTCCGTTTCTCTATATGGATCTCAAAAAACAAATAAGAGCTTACAGTGTAATTTCCAAGTGCTTTCTGTGTAGTTGCTGCTTACTGCTTTTCCATAAAGACGTATCAATAATGAATTGACAAAATTCAATAATTTTAAATTTATATTATATTATTGAACCAATATGGAATCAATCTACGGTACAAAGAAAAGTAGTGATATTTTTGTAAGGGGTACCGTTTAACCAGTTTAAGTTTATACCGTTTTTACCGTCCATGATCGTGTTAAGGTAGCCTTTTTCAAAGTGCAAAATAACGTCAATACATACAAGATAACTTTCTGTACTTTTCTAAGTGTTCGATCTTTTTATTAATAATTGTAACAAACTAGTGGAGTAATTTCACAAAAAATAACTGAACATCAATTCTCAAAATTTTTAATTATAGTTAATAGCGACATCTGCAGCCCGGGCTGGTAGCTGTAAAGGTATTTAACGAAATACTTTCATAGGTTTCTCATAGATGGCGCTACGGCTAAAAAGACAAAAATCCGACAACACGCACATAGAAAAATTCGTGAGATCTGCTGATTTGGCATAACGTCTGGCACGGTTTGCTAGGAGACGTCGGTTCGTATCACGCCGGATCGAAGGATTTTTTCTAAGTTTCGATCTATGTGTTAATAATTACAACAAACTAGTGGAGTAATTTCACAAAAAAATAATTCAATATCAATTCAATAATAATTTAATTTATGTACTTAGTTAATTATCATATCATAGAAAAAAACTCTGTGACAAAATGCTAATCTCTGATTGTGACTTTATTATTATACATAGAGATCGTATAGAAATAGATATCTATTTTTGGTTCTCGTCTCTTTCGTGGCCTAAAAGACAAATTTAGGATTTTTTATTGGAAAAATGGTGTTCCTCGGCAATGGTTTATTCGGCTAGAGTTAGAGATTTAGATTCAAGAACCAGTGCATGATACATACAATATCTATACAATCGATCAGTAATATTGCTTTCTGCATTTGTGCTAGAAGCGTCGTTAGCGAGGCTAGCTGGAATTAACCTACTTACGGAAAAAACCTATGGAATTATTTCACTGGAGGCCACACCCATATTTCGATGATCTCATGTGCCAGACCAAGACCAATTATTCCGTAAATATAAGAGATATTTACTTCATTTGTAGCAGTTTTGTTATCTGTAAACTTACTGTTACTCTTTAAGTAGGTGGACTACAGCAAAAAAACTAATTACGGCGTCCTGCTGCGCTAGTCCCTCCGGCGCGGGCGAGCGACGCGAGCATTTAGTATGGGTTTACGTCGGAGATAAAGGAAGAAAATATGTGCAGCGCAGTTGCGCCACCAAACAGGTTGTTGCCTGTTCGAAAGACACCCGCTCCCGCACCTCGCCTCGAGCCCCCGTCCACGTGGACACGACACTTCACAAAATTACCTATACATTTCATATATTATCAAATTTGTATAAAAAATATTAGAATTCAAGTTTATTTTATTGATATACTGTTATTTACATATTAAAAGTATTTCACATGTGTATGTAGTTGCATGTAGGGGAACGTGGGGTATTGGGAGCCCGCGTGTAATGAGAGCGGTGTTAAACTGGACTTTCCCAATGCTCGTCGTCGTCAATTTGTGCAAACGGTACTCCTATGTCTTCGTTAACGTTCGACAAGGTTCGAGTCCCGTGGGCGCCCCCGTAGAACCCCGCGTTTAGTCGTATGAGATGATTGTGTGTTTTTCGCTCCGCGCTTATAAAATTTGCTAAATTTTATCATCCCAGGTAAGCATTAAAATGCATAGAAACGTAGTACATTGTATTTACACTAGCTATGTCACCATATCTATCAAATTTTAGAAGTTATGCTTGAAATCACAATAAAAATAGAATTGTTTTTACTGTTTTATTCCTTTTTCAATTCGATGTTACGCGGGTAATGAGAGCTATTTGGCTCTCCTTTCCTTATGCCATCGCAATGTTCACTGGATATTCCTTTAATACTTTCTTGTTTATTTTCAGTACTATTTAACTTATATATTTTAATTCTTAAATTTTTTTTTAGACTGATTATATAGTATAATGGCTCCCATTTGACATACGAAATTCTTACCGGCTCCCATTTCCCGAACTGTGGGATAATGAGAGCGAATGACATGTTTTAGTTTTTTCTGTTTTAACCAAATATTTTATTTTACTTTCATATTTTTTCTGTGATTATTTAGTACCCAGATATGTGAAAAGTACGGTCATAAGTAATAAAAATTTAAATTGCATAAATTATGACTTATAGTCAATTTTCCTTAGTAGGCTCCCATTCCCCCACGCTCCCCTACACTACCTATTATGTCGGTTTTCCTATCTGTTTATTTATTTATTTATTGTTGAGTTAAATATGTATTGTTGTCAGTGGCCCACTCGCCTGGACTTGCTGAAAATTAGCGCCACCAAACGGTTTAAAAAAAAGCCTTTTTGTGCCTAAAGCTGAGCAAGTCCCGATTGCACCAGTCGCGACGCGCATGACGGTGAATTAGGTACTGCATAATTGTAACAATTGTTTTAATTTTTTAAATTTTATTATTATTATATCATTATTTATTTTAGACTCTCGCTTCTCCGAGGGCTCGAAAGATTAATATTGAATTGATATTACTATTATTATTATTGTTCCTCTGTTGTTTTGTTTATATGCTTGTCTGTGCTTGTGTAATAAAGTTTTCTTTCTTTCAAAGCTATTCCTACGGATTTCATATTAAATGTATGGGAGCGTTTACCGTTAAAATTTTAGATAAGTATTTCTAGTTTTGTTTTTAATAAGTTATTGGGTGACAAAATACTTTCATAGATTTCTCATAGATGGCGCTACGGCTAAAAATCGTTGAAAACCAAATACAAAGATCCAACAACAAGCACATAGAAATATTCGTGTGGTCCGCTGGTTCATTTCGTGGCTTAGTCGGCATATCGTCTGGCACGGTTTGCTAGAAGACGTCGGTCCGAATCCGTTGTCCGTCGAGTTCGACCGAAATTGAATATGAATTCAATAAAAACTTAATTAAAAGTTATTAATCTTATTTTACTCATTAGGTAACGTAATTTCGATATCAGATGTTTTTGATACTTATCTCACACATTTACGGAATAATCGCCAGGGTACACTTAACAATTAATTAATTACACCCTGTATAACCCCTGGAGCGCTTATTATTATTGTAATAATACTCATAAACATAAACATAAACATAAACATAAACTGCCTCCGTGGCCGAACGGTTACCATGCCGGACTGCCACGCAGAGGTCCCAGGTTCGATTCCCGGGTCGGGAGAAATATTTGTATGGCCTACATTTATTTCTCTCGTGAGTTTGGGTGTAATTTGTGGTTGTCTATGTGTGTGTCCATGGCACCCGCGACACAGGGATTCCCTAGTGCGGGGCTATGTTGAGTGTGAGCGTTATTATTATTATTATTATTATTAAAAAAAATAATGGAAACATCACCAAGAAACGTATTTTATCTAGCGCATACATGATTTTCGTTTTCTTGCTTAAGTCTGTCAAGATATCAGACCACGCCGTCTACAATCACTAGACAAGGTTGATGTGTGTCCATTAAAAATAGGGCCGATCCATCAACACGAAATGCGATCGGCTGACGGCAGATGCATTTCACTCATTTTGCTCGTGGATGTTTCAAGATGTTATTCGGATATTGGATATGAGGTTACATATACAATATGAACCTATACGTAAATTGTGATAAGATTTATCAATAGTGTAACGCTATAAGATTGTAAATATGGTTTAACTGACTCACTGGCCGAAACGGTTCCTGATCTGACACGAAGAGGTCCCGGGTTCGATTCCCCGCCCGGTAGAAATATTTGTAAGGCGTAATTTATTTCTCTCGTGAATTTGTGGTAGTGTGTGTCAATGGCACGCGCGACATGGGGTTTCCCTAATGCATTATTGTTATTATCGGTAGTTATAGTTAGTATTGTAAATAGAATAGAAGATAATGAGCAAAAATGATATCGTTTTGCTATGACTTGCATGTCAGATGTTGAATCCGTTGAATCGGACCTATGAGTGTCTTGTCTTATTTTCTATCAAATTATTTTTATGTTACCAAGGGACGGGACGAATAAGTCGTGCGCCTGGTAGTAAGCGACACAGCCTGCCCGTAACAGTTGCAATACCATCCAGAGCTTTAAAACACAAGGATCTGAGAGGCACTGCCATTGCGCCTATCACCCTGAGACATAAGTTGACAAGTCCCATGTGCCTGTGATTTTACCAGCACCCTTATACCCTTCAAAATCAGAACGCAGTAATGCTCACATTACTGTTTGGTGGCAGCATAACGCTGAACTCTTTCACAAGTAGCTCTACTGCTACTAAAGAGTGTTTTCGTAAATGTGGTGGCCGATCGGCGAACAATCTCACCACGATATAAAGGAATTTCTTACCGAACAGTTTGATATTAAACAGTTTAGCCTGGGACGTGTCGAGATACATTTGCATTATGAGCGTTTATTGTCCTACGGGTGTAACAGTTTAAAGGGGATTTTCTCTCTGTAATGGTCGAAATGTAACTATGTGACAAAATATGACAGACATTCAAGTGTGTCCCTGAACGGCGCGAAGGGGCATTTATACGCGGGCCGCGCGCATCGCCTCGTAAATCAACATTGAAATTCGCAGATGTTGCGCCGTACCACAGGACTGCGATCAAATGTTCCAAGTTGCGTTTATTTTTAAAACTAGATTTCATTTTCATTTCGAAGTGCATTCTGTTTCATGGTGGTCACAGAAAATCAGCGCTGGTCTGTTTTCCTGAGCAGCCCGGCACGTGCCGAGTGGCCTTTTTGATTCTCTGTACATTTAGTTTACGCTTTAATGTAGTTTTTATTTTTTTGTAGCGAGACTGTACATTTGTTATTGCAATACAAGGATCGAACAGTCAAGTTATCGAGCTATCGAAATTCTCCTATGTGTTTTTGTTATAGATTTGTGTACTGGTTTTCGGCATTCCTCGCCGCTAGTGATATCTAGTGAGAGATTTTTAAAGTCTAAGATCGAAGAAATTTCTCTATGTGTTCGATCTTTCTATTATTAATAATAACAAAACTAGTGTAGTAACAAAGATTTAGCAAAGCAAATTTGAGTGACAGATAAATAAGTGATTTTATGAAGTACTAGTAATTGAACGTAAACAGATTGTTAGACAACAATTGAAAAATGCGGGATGAAATAAGGTGGGCCGGCTTTAGGCTGAGAATTATAAAATAAACTCTGACTTTGATTTAGCAAAAAAGGGCCAACTATGCAAGTTTTTAATAAAAATAGGACATTTATTTCTCAACAAAACTTAGGACATCACAATAAATAAATATACTAAATATGAGACAGCATTACATACGTTGCTCTGATCGAAAGTAAGTAAGTAAAGAACTTGTGTTATGGAAATCGGAAAAACGACGCTTCCCACAAACACCAAGACCCGAGAAAATTACAAAAGTTAGTTTTCTACATTGACGTGGCCGGTGATCGAACCCGGGACCTCAGAGATGGCGACACCATGAAAACCGGTGTGCCAGCCACTCGACCACGGAAGTCGTCAAATAGAAAAATGCAACTGAGTAACGTGGACAAAAAAGGTTAAATCATAGAATCTAAGTATCAGCAAAAAATTGCAAAGTAAACACAAAGTTTAATATAATTTCTTGCTTAAACTTAGGCAAAGATCGTGGTAAATATAGAAAACTTGCTTAAGTTGCCATCTTTGCTTAGCCGAAGTCAAAGTTTAGTTTTATAAATCTCAGCCTTAGACTATTCGTAATGTCAGAATTTGAACATAAATAAAAGTCAAACTTTTATTGTTAATGGCCGATTCTCCTCTTCTGCACTACTTGATCTTCGACGTTTAATTATTGCCAATCTGGTGTTGTGATTCATATAAATCTGATGTCATAATGAGTACGGAACAAACGGAGGGGTGATAATCTCAGTACAGAGTATTAAACAAACCGACCTCGAAAGTCATTCATCCACTAGTTTGCCACCCTTCGAAGTGGAATATTTTGTTCAAATTTACGGGACCCCTAATGAGGTACCCCTCTTTGCAACAAAAAAGAATCATCAAAATCGTTCACAAAAAAAACCACAGTCGATTTGAGAACCTCCTCCTTTTTTAAGTCGGTTAAAGAGGAATGTAAATTAGTTGTAAGCACGTATTTACTTATTAGAATTCATATAATTTATTAACAGAGTATTCGCTTACCTACGCGTAAAATATTTCTATATGTATTCTCAGTGTGTATGTTCTAACTGAAAATCAGTTCTGGGAATGCGTGTAATGCTGCTTTAGTGACCCTATTGGTGTCGAATCTGACATCACACTAAGTAGGTACCTTTGCATTTATAGTGTCTTCGTTTCTGTAAATAATTTGTGTTTTTATTTTTGTTTTACCACATGTTTTATATCTTTTGTTTTCTTTACATTTTTATTTTAGTTCTTTTGTTTTCTTTTCATTTTATATATAGTGTCAATAGTGGTAATCAAATAAATGTCTTTTCTCTCTTCTTTCTTTCATTCTCAGAAACTTCTATTTAGAAACTTTTGTCAGACTAAGGAATTTTGTATCTGACTAACAACTGTAGGTATGCTGGTTAGCAGTAAGTAATAGAGACCTAATATAAGCTTCTTTGCTGTGTTTTCGTAAACCGAGTGCAGTTTCACTGAGATGTGTTCACCGATAAATGTACAACTATATTTAACTAAATGTACCTAAGTAAAGATAAAGATGAATATTTTTGGTAACAAAAAAACGCAACTTTTGCAATGTTGTACAGCAGGCGCTAAAAAAAACTAAATAAAAAATCCGAAGGAGTGCAAATGTATACATACATAGGTAGTTTTAATTATGCTACATTTCAAGGATAATAACAAAAAAAATTAAAATAAAACAAAAAAGGTACAAATCGCGAGTATGTAGTGTTTGGTTTTAGTATGTAGGTCAATGGGTACGCAACTGCCAGTAAAGTCGGAATACCATCTAGTCCGGACCTGTGACAACCATGAGGATATCATTCTTCCTAAGAAAAAATCTTTGACAGAATGAAGAACAGACTGATGCCACATCATGGTATAAAAGTTTAAAAAGCTTTGTAGAGTGGAGTTTTAACAAGCATCCTATACTTATGATTCCTTTGTAATGGAACAACTATGTTCCGAATATAATGCGGACGACCGTCTTCAGCCTTTTTTCATTTTTATAATATCAAGTTTAAGATTTATTTCTAAGATCAAAAGTTCCTTTTAGTCAAGTAATTTTAGAGATACTCAAGTGAGAATTGTCTCAGAGCTCGTAGTAGGCGCCTCGCAGCTCAGGGGATCGCGATCGTAAATCACGATTGATATTCGCTATAACTCCGCCGCTTAGATCCGACCGCTTGATAAATATCCGTTCGGAAGAACACTTCGCGAAAGGGTGGGAGGTCGCGCGTGTCAGTTGCGACAGAAAACAACGGTTTGTGGAGGTTAATCCATAGGTCCGTCTCTTATTAAGCATCGATGCTACTTAAGCTTGAATTTCCAATTTTTCCCGATTAAAGTCATTTGAAAAATGTACAATGTATAGTATATATGTTCTATTTAGTTCAGTTGATATAAAAAAAAACAATCATTTGTTTATGTAAAGTACCTACTGAATACAGAGGTTTTCTTGTAAAATTTCGAGGAAAGTTTGTGTTTTTTTTCTATCGTGTAACCTTCAGTGCAAATCCTCAATTTTAGTATATATTTTTTTCCCAAGTGATTGATTTGTAACACTTTAACTATTATGCGGGATCAAGCAAAGCCTTTTGAGGTAGTATAGACTCTTAACTCGTATTTTAAAATAAAATATGAACAATAATACAACAACTTTAGTTTCATGACTTAACAAAACTTAATATGTTTACCAAAAATAAACTTTTAAGTTTTTGTTGTAGGGTATGATGCTTTTTAAATCTGATATTTGGTAGTAAAGTGGGCAGATTAAATGTGCTGGCGCTTTCTTTTGTTACCACACGGAACTATCACCGTTTAGAGCGAATCGTTTTTAATATTTTTATTTTTGTAAAGTATATTCCGATGAATTATTAAAGTCATGCAACGAATGTTGTTCTTTATGATGTTAGTAATATAGTCTTGTAAACTTGTTATTGTTTTACAAATAAGCCTGAATACTTATTCGGATGTTTATTATCAATTGTGTCGTTTTCGTAAAAAAAAACTGGAATATTTCGCGAGCGAATCGCAAAAATTCCAACTCAGGCTTTTATTTTTGAGAGGCAAAGCTTTTTTAAAATGAATAAACATATAAATACTACGCAATAAAGCGAGTACCAAAAAATATTTTTTGGTACTCGCTTTTTCAAACCATATTCAAATAACCGTTGAACGGTAGCTCGGCTAGTAAACGAAAAATTCTTTATCCACGTTGGTTAGGCACTTCAGCTACGGCATGCCAAAGTTGAAACAACCGATTGTTTGCGAACTTTAATAACATAAATCTTTTAGGAAAATTACACGAGTGCCCAAATGGACCGATAGCCCTTTTATTTTTTTAGGTTTTAGGATTCCGCCGTCAATTTAGAGACACGGATTTTCGGAGCTGTGCAAATCGTAATTGCCTATAAAAAATCTGAATAGAAAGCTTATGTTAAAGGACAATGGCAAACTCTCATATAAATTTTTGTTGACATAATTTGTACGCGTCTGTTTATGAAAAATATGTGAAATTTTGTTCAAGGTTTACTATTCCGAGAAGTCAGAAATTAAAGATATTCCAGTTTGAAGTCTTGGAGGTTACGTGTTACGTAATTGAATGATATATATTCGGTGTATTACAAAGGGCGCACTATAAGTTTCCGGAACTGGCCACTTACATAAACAATATTTAAAAAGTTTGAAAATTTGAAAATTTGAAAGAAACAACATTTGAAAATGGATCTCTTTGGCTGTAGAATGCAGTTTGTTTCATTTGACTGTCACTTGTTTTTCCATTGTGGCGTCATTTTAGAAATTGGTTGTCTACTTCACCATGGATTTAACTCGTGAATATTTTCGTAGTATGATTTTCTACGACTTTAAGTGTAATTCAACAGCTCAGCAGAGCTTCGCTCGGCTTCAAACTGCTTTTGGCGATGAAGCACCATGCAAGACGACTATTTATAGCTGGTTTGCAGAATTCAAACGCGGTCGTGTGAATCTCAGTGACGAATTTCGTGATGGTCGCCCGTTCACTGCTGTGAACAACAAAAACATCGATGCTGTGCACCGTATGATCAAAACAGACAGGCATGTGACATACCATAAGATTCGGGAATCTTTAGGCATAAACATGAGTCAAATACAATCAATACTACGCAAACATTTGGGTGTGAAAAAGCTGTGCACTCGGTGGATCCCACACAATTTGATTGTGGCTCAAAAAACTTATCGCGTCACTTGGTATTGCACCAAGCCATGCTTACCAGATTCAACACAGGGGCGTTAAAATTTGGTGTGGGACATAGTAACAGGTGAAAAAACATGAATTTATAGTTACGATCCCAAAACAAAGCAGCAATCGAGAGTATGGGTCTTTCGAGATGAGCCGAAACCAACAAAAGTGGCGCGCGTGCACAGGGCCTCTAAGCGGATGATTGCTTCTTTTTTTAATATAACTGGATACGTGGCTACTGTTGCTTTGGAGAATCATTGTACCGTGAATAGTGATTGGTACACGACCATTTGTTTGTTGGAAGTTATTGACAAACTCCGTAAAAATAACCGTAAACGCCGTATCATCTTGCACCACGATAATGTCAGTTCTCACACGGTCAGACAGCCAAATGAATTTTTGAAGATGAACAACGTTAACCTTATGAGCCATCCCGCGTACAGTCCCGACCTGCCACCTTATGACCGTTATTTATTTCCAAAAATTAAGTACCAGTTACGCTGTCAACGATTTTGATCATCTGAAGAGGCTGTCGAAGAGTATGAAAAATATGTTTCATAGACTGTCACGGAGGAGTGGCGTAAATGTTTTCAAAATTGGTTCATTCGTATGAAAAAGTGCATTAACGCTAACGGAGAATATTTTCAGAAACAATAAACTAATTTCTGACCATTTATACTATTTTTTTCTTACTCATTCCGGAAACTTATAGTGTGCCCCACGTACTATATCAAAATAAACTATAGAAGCCTTAAACAGAGTTAACAGAAGCTGAATGGTGCCGTGGATTTGTGACGTGACGAATTATTTTGTGAACTGGTATGGTCAAAAGGCATGAAGTTAAGCCATAACAAAAAAAACTGACTTAATGAATAATATACCACAGACTATGCCACTGGTAATTCGAACACAAATTATTTTTTTGTGAAACATCTATCCTTGATTTTGGGAACTTTTTTGTCAGTTTTACCATTTTTCTGGCGTAGCATTTTGGAGAAGTAATTATCGACTTTATTTTTTGTAATGAAGTAGTTAACTTTTCATTAGCTTATTACAAATCGGTTGAATCAGTAAATTTGATATCACGTGAACTAAATGTGGACCATATCCATACGTAGGCACTGAAATTCGTTCTTTGGCGGCTAGATGTCGCTGAACGTTAAGAAACTAAGAAACTGATAGTTGTAGATATCAGTCCGGTTACATACGAATTAGTCATTAGAGTTTCTTTTAAATATGATTTTATTTCCAGACTTAGATAGGCCATAACTTGAAAACCTAATTAATTGATTTTAGTCAAACTTCGAATTAAGACATTTGACGACGCCAACGAATTATTTTAAATATGATTATGCCAATGTTCTTTATATTACAATATTCATGAATGTACCAAAATTAAATGTAAACTACCTCTCTTTATGTTCTACCATATTTTATAAGCTTATTGAAATATACTTAGTTATTGTAATTGACTAAGTTATTGTTAGTTTTAGGCAACACACTTTGACGGACGTGAGACCTAGCTACGCATAGTACAGGGGATCCTACTTTGGGAACTAGGCATTTGTGTGTTTTGCAATGAAGATATTATTGTTATTATAAAGCTAATGACTTTTAAAGTAATTGATCAAATAAATAATTTCGATTTTTTTTAACTAACAAAAACATGTTATGATAATGTCCACAAATTGTAACTAGGTAGTGGTTCCTCTACAGTTTCTTAAAATAGAGCAAGCTTTATTGCTAACAAAAAAAACGGAGACATTACAAAGATTTTATGAAAGCAATCTGCGGCCTTATCGCTAGGTAGAGATCTCCGGCAGGCAACTTTACAAATTATTACAGGGTTATAAATACAAGTGACGGGCAGTTAAAGCACCTAAACAAACTTCATAAAACATACAAATATATAGCTACATACTAAATATATATCTATCCAGTTTATATAAGTTTCTTACTTATTTTTCCCAGGAGAATCTACCTTACGAGTGATTAATAAATATGACGATTTCAAATGTAACTATTATATTATAACGATTTCCTGTATAATAAAGATGTATGTATTGCGTACACATAATAAGCATATTCACTGCCATAATATCACACGTGAACAGCAAAACCTATAATTTTGAAATAGATGTGACAAGGAACATTCTGTGTACATTTTAATCATATATTAGTAACATAGTGCGTTCCTGTATACAAATCGTGCCTATACAACAAATTGTAACCAGTGCACGGAACACACTTCGCCGTGTTCTTTTTCCTCAAATTTATTATTGTTCGAAGCAAGGGCGCTTTGTAAATTGAATTTAGATATTATTATGTTTATTCTACTATAAAAGTTGTTACTTTATTGTGCGGAATGGGATAACGTGATTCGAGAGGCTCCCAGCAAAAATAATGAAAGCGAAATTTTCATTCCGACAATGGCGTTCCTTTTGTTTTCGTAAGGATGTGAAGTATCGATTCTAGAATATTATATTCAATTAATTATTTATCTTATTAAATAGGAAAAGAACATGAACTGAAATTTAAAGCTATACGATACGTAACGTAAACATGTTGATTTAAGGTTATAGCCGATTACAAATTTTATACCAGCGCGAGTAAAGACGAGTTGTCTAATTAAACAATTATGTATCTCAGATTACAGGTTTCTGACCACGATATGACATTTCATGCTCCATAGTCACAGGTTAACTGACAAGCGGCACTTGACAGCTTTATAGACAGCCACACGTGTCTGCTATGCTTCGTTGTCGACAACCGCCTACATCCCGACTGCCGGCGATGTTATCACAGTCCCTTTTATTCAGCTCACGGTGAAACTAAAGCCGAACCATTTTTAACCGATTTAAAAAAAGGTTGAGGTTATACGTTCGGCTGTATGTATGTTTCAGATTTCCCCGCCAATCGTAGACCGTTTTTGAAAATTCTGCGTTTGTTTGAAAGGATGCGCTCTCGTGGTGGTTCCATTATTGCCAAGTCGGGATTTGATGGGGGAATTCATGGAAATCCTCAAATTTTAAAGACATGTACACTGACATACCGATTTCTGTATGAATAGTGGACCGATTTTGAAAATTCTTTTCTTGTTTGAAAGGGTATACTCTCGAGGTGATCCCTGATGCCAATGATGTTGTCCCGGGTTCGTTTTGCCTATCACAAATTATATAATATTTTCTGCAAATAAAAGCCGACTTTTAAATTGACACAATACTTGTAATCAAGAAATCACCGTCACCATGACAACCAGAAAAAAGTATAAAATGTACAAAGGAGTCCGTAACAGTCTCATTGTCATTAAGAAATCAGAATCTGATGAGGGGATCCATTGACTTACAATTATATGGACGTCGGGTCCGCGCTAAAAAGTGTCCGCACTTGTAAGGTGCTAAAATCGTATACAGAGCGCCAAACTCCGCTTTAGTCCTTTAGTCTTCATTTGTTCTACTGACAGCGCGATACTGCGATGACATTACAATTTAAATTTCGAATAGGTTGACTTGGGACATTTTTTTCGTGGTTTTTGTATTAGACCCGTCGTCCATTTATTTGTAAGTCAATGAGGGGATCCCATGGAAATCGGAGAAAGCCGATAATCAAACTTTTGAGGTCGGTATTTTTTTTCAATGAAAAAATTACAATTATTAATTTTATTACTGCTGTTACAAATACTAAGTATAAGATTTCTCGCACTTACGATTAGACGTTTGACATTTAGTGAGCTCGAACAAGGTACGTAGCGAAGTTCCGTTGGCACAAATTGCGTGCAATGTCGTTCCATACAATTGTTAGTGTTAGTTTGTGTCACTTGCTATGCTATGGCTATTGTGTACTTAGTAAAGTCATTAATAGTATTATTTTTATATGCTTGCAATATAAAGGTATTACGGTGACAGAAGCCAACGAAAAACTTTCTATTTTTTCGTTAGATAACTTGTGTTAGCTTATGCAAGTGAAGAATATTCTGTGTTTTTCACCGAGTTTGTTAATTAACTTTAAACATTACCATCATCTTCCGTTTAGTATAAGGATATGACACACGCCTGGTCAAAAGTTCGTTAAATTAAGAGAGTTTTATTCTATACTTGTTCTTTGGGATAAGAAATTGGAATCTACTTGTTTTGGCGCCTTTTCTTTGATTTGTCATTGTTTTGTCTTCTTTTTTTAAGCTCCTTATGTGTATTAAATAAACCGTAAATACATTTTCTTTGGTCTTAAACACTAGACGTTAGCAACTGAGCCCAATTTTATAGTCCGCTACAAAGCCTTCGTAGTATGAACCGAAATAACATAACGACATAACATACTCTTAATAGAGCGTTGAAAACGTTATTAAGCCCGCGTTTCTTTTCTGATGATACCAAAGGTTTTATTATAATAATATTGGCAGAATCATAATTATTTTCAAATTTTATTATGAAATCTAGCAAGGATCTGTGTAAACAGATGAGCCTAATTAGTATTTGAAATTATGTATTTAGTAAAGGTTTTAGAGTATAAAAATGTTTACCGTGAAATATTATCGAGTATCTCTTCTCCTCTATAGTGGCCTCTATTGACTACCGAATAAATTTACTTTTAAAAAGTTTTATAAGTAATTTTGATTCGAATCTAATACGGTTGTGCACAAACTGTAAGTATGTAAACACGGTACGACAAAGTTGCAGCGCACATTAATAAAAATGTCGATATCGATATATCCTTTGACAGAAATTCAGCATTTCCACCGGCGGCATTCCGCGGGCAAAATTGGGTTGCGCGGAACGAAACAGCACACTTAGTGACCTAAATTCGATGACAGCATCGGGTAGAATTTCAAAATTGGAAACGGAATATCAGCAGATTTCAATTTTCAATTACGAAAATGGTTTCAGCAGATATTCGAACAGCAAACTCTGGCTGCGGTTATCAGAGACGTAGCCTGAAACTTAAATTCCGATGTTAAAGAATAAGTAACCACGTGAATTTATAAAATGAGGGTGAATACGTGTTGAATTATAGGCAATAATTTACGTCGAACATACTTTATTTTGAGTCAAATGTTTTGGGCTCTAGGGAGAATTTGCACTTATTTATCAGCTTTATTTATATATTTTTACAATCATACATAACGCTGAATTCAATTTGGTTCCGGTGTATTTGCCGAAATTGTGCAAATTATGCTTACGCTTCTCTTCCCCTAAAAGGTGGGATAAGACGAATACTCATCGTATCTCTCATAAAAGTAATGTATAATCTCGTTGTTCTCAAGATTCCATAACTGTCAAATTTGTTTTCTCCGCTTTCTGGATTTGGAGCATAAAGCAAAACAAAACCTTATCTTTAGTTACAACTACTAGCCATTTTACAAGACTAATAAGCAATTTTAATTTAAAATAATTTTAATATTATAAACATTAATTACTGCTACGATGTTTTTTTTTAAGTTACGCCACTAGTTTTTTATTAATATTAATACAAAGATTGAACACGGAGAAAAAATAATTCGATCTTACGACAATGTTAAAGCGACATCTCTAGACAGCAGCTGGTAGCTTTAAAGTTGCTGACAGAAGAAAAACTTTCATAGATTTCTCACAGATGGATAAAAAAGTAAAAGTTAAATAAAAAACAAAGATCAATAAGTACATAGAAAAATTCGTTGCTCTGCTGGTTCGTACCGTAGCTTAGTTGGGAGAGTGTCGGCCTGGTATGCTGGAGACGCTGGTTTCAATCCAGCCGGATCGAATGAATTTTTCTCTGTGCTCGTTCTTTTTCATTTCATCTTTGTATTAATAATTTTTATAGATTTTAAGACTTTCGTGGTTATTCACTAAATGATTATCACTAGTATCAGGTTTCTTACCACGGTATGACTTCTTTTTATTTTCCCGATATTTCAACCCGTGACCATGGAGCGTGCAACCGTTCCGAAATATCGGGAAAATAAAAAGAAGTCATACCGCGGTAAGAAACCTGATACTAGTGATAATAATTTTTAACATAATTTCTTAAAATAAAAGTCAAAAAAAAAATTTATATATAGAAATTGTGACAAAAATTCAAAATCTCTTTAAAATCGTGTAAACTAATTTGCTTGTCTCGACTCATCCGAAGAACAGAGTTCGTTGCAATTATACAGCGAAAAGAGAATAGGTACATTACGAGAATAATTTCGTTATTCAAACTAAGGTCCATGTAAAGGTGTGTTGAGAATTTATATACCTTATTTCATTTCGGAAATATAAAATCAAACAACAGTCGATCTGATATCCATAGCGAAGATGAACGAACGAAATGTACTATGTCCTGAGAACGAGTAGTCTTGCATATAGATCTTTGTTCTACGGATGAGACGGTCTGTTTTATCGATAGAGAGACTGTAGTGCTAAACCATTTAGATTATCAGTTACGGCTTCAAGTTCCACTTTCACTATGTTCTTGACGCTATTTAAGTAAATTGTATAGAGTTAAATTTAAAATTCAAGTGTCAAGCTCACCGCGCTGTACTTTGTACACAGCGGGAAACTGGCGCTCAATATAGGTCGCAGTCTCAGAAAAACATAAATTATGACACCACCATCTTGAACCTTTTATACGACCCACTGCTATCCACGGTCCGCCTCTATGATGAGAGTTTAGGCAATAGTCCGTTACGCTGCCCAATATGAGTTGAAGACTTAATTTAAAACATTGGATGGATTTCCCAAACGCGAAATGGAATACCAACAGAAACAGATTAAAATTTTCAATTAAGAAAACTGTAGCAGGAAATATTTGAGTAGCAAGCTGTGGCTGCGGTCAAAATGTTGCCTTAAACTTACATACGGATGTTTAAGGATAAACAACTACGTGAACTTACAAATTGAGGATGAACGCCTGTTGAATTTATTATGAACATGTGTACTTTCCTATATTTGTGTATATGTTTCACTTCACAATAATTCGTATTAGTTGGATTTTATTATTTGACGAGATCTTGGGTTTTTGCGATTGTTAAGCTTGCGTGCGTGCGTGTGTGCGTGCGTGCGTGCGTGCGTGCGTGCGTGCGTGCGTGCGTGCGTGCGTGCGTGCGTGCGTGCGTGCGCGCGCGCGTGTGTGTGTGTGAGTGAGTGTATGTGTGTGTACTGTATGTCCCAGATACTTGAATTGGTCCACTCTATTCGGTGGACTCCTGTTTAACAAAGCATGTGGAAAAGGGAAATACATTCAAAAGTAAAGATAAATTGTGAAGGGCTTGAAACGATTGTTTGTTAGAAAAAATAAATATACGCCGACCTAAAAATCATTCATCCCCTAGTTTACCACCCTTAGAGGTGGAATACTTTCCTTAAATTAATTTAAATGTGACCACTACTGAGGTACCCTCTTTCCAACAAAAAAATGAATCATCAAAATCGGTTTACAAATTTTTTGAGTTATCGCGTAACATACATAAAAAACACAGTCAATTTGAGAACCTCCTCCTTTTGAAGTCGGTTATCATAGTTCAACTTCATATTTTTATATTTACTTAAAAATAAACCATTGTACAATAATATACCCTATGTCTTTTTTTTTATAATACCAACGGGATGGGTGACGGGACGAAACAAGTTGTGCACCGGGTGGAAAGCGACACTCCTATACCGTTGCAGTGCTACTCAGAGCTTTAAATCGCAAAGATCTGAAGAGCGCTGCCAATGCGCCCGTCACTCTGATACATAAGTTGACAAGTCTCATGTGCCTGTAATTTCACCAGCACCCTTATCCTTCCAAACCGGAACACAGTAATGGCCACATTACTGTTCGATGGCAGAACTAGGTACGATGGCAGTACTTCCTTGGACGAACTCTTTCACAAGGAAGTCTACTGCCACTAAATCTGATGTGCATTATGTCGTTGTGCTTTAAAAATGAATATTCCATTGTAGGCTGACATTTCATTTTATTGCTAGACATATTTTGCAACGTACGTGGACAAAAGTATAGGCAAACGCCAGTGGCTTCCACTCTGTATGATAAATTCAAATCCATCTCTTATCTAAATTGAATTAGAAACCTATACGACGCTAAGGCTCTGTCGTCACGGAGGTGACATCACGGTTTTAAGCTTAATTGAGTTCGCGATACACAGAAATTCAATTACGTCAAACTGTGTACTGTTTCCAAAACTGACAATCATGAATATTATACGAATAATGACATTAGTAATGTTATTAAGTATATGCATTATTGACGAAAGAAAGCGAACTGTTTCATAAAAAGGGATGTGTAACTCTCGCTGGTATTTGCTGTATGCGAGAAGAGGAACAAAGATTGGAAGATTTTAAATCAAAAGCTGTATTTGCCATGTCACAAACTCGTAACATTCAGCACGTCAAAATGACAAAACATCTTTCATTATTAACATAAGGTATTATCAATTTGCACACATACAAATAAAATATAAATTTAATAATAACAATAGTATTTTTTCATGAAATTGATCGAATAATAATAATAATTGTAATGTAAACAAGTCTGCAGTCTGCGAGCATGTCATGGATAAACCTACACATTCAATGAATTTTGACAAACCCCAGGTCCTTGCAAAAGAAGTCCGTTATCTACCCAGGATGCTGCGAGAGGCCGTTGAAATTAAAAAACATCCTAATTTCAACAGGGAAGATGGTTTCTCCGTATCACCAGTTTGGGATCCAGTATTTCCTCTAATGAAAAATCCCAAACAGACAAAAGACTGCAGTACTAATTAATATGTTTTAGTTTATTCTAATTTATATTAATAATTAATAATAAATTGAACTTTATAAAAATTCATACAATAAAATAATTTGTAAAACTTAATGTAGCGTAAATTGGAATGTTTTCTTTGTAAAATTAAAAATAAGGTATTTAATTAATAACTATTGTAACTATAGTGAAAAAATAGGGTGGTTTGCATCAATATTAGACATAACTGGTTGAAGACTGTACCACCTCAGTCAACCGTGACCATGGGACCTGTAAAGGGCCCGAAACGTCGGTTTGTTTGAAAAAACAAATATACGCGGTTTCAATCCGGAAAAATAGTTTCATTTCCTATGTAATGTTAAGTTTGTTCAGTATGACGATGTTTGACTATCATGATATTACATTTTTTGTGAAATAAGTAAATACTCAATACTCAATATATTTATTGCATTCATATGGTATACATGTCTTCAATTTAAAATAATGCTACACATAAGAGCCCTTTATTGGGGATAACAATAACAGCAGAGGTAGGCCGAGGTTTCAATTATTAATTAAAATTGTTATTTATCAAATAATAATGTTTAAAAAAAAGTCATATAATAATAAAGAAATACGTTATATTATAGCATAACTTTATAGTATATAATTAACATTTATTTATTATTAAAATTTATTATAATTTGTCATCAAAGTATTCATTGAAATTGTAATAGCATTTATTAATAAGATGTAATTTTAATTTATTTCGAAACAGTGAATAATTTTCCTCGTTTTTAATAATGGGCGAGAGCTCATTGAATAACCTCACCGACATCGAGTGGGGACTTGAGTTGTGTATGTGTAGCCGAGATCGTGGCAGAAGCAATCTATTGCGTGGTCTAAAAGTGTGTCGTTGAGGCAGGTCGTCAGTGTTAGTGTAAAAGTCAGGGTGTTGTTTAATAAATTTACAAATTTCTAAAATATATATAGAACAAAAAATCAAAATTTTAAATTGTTTAAAGTGCGGTCTGCAGCTATCTGTACTACTCAAATTGCAAAGAATTCCATTAGTATGTTACTAATTTTTCTGAGAATGTTATTGCATTTGATAAGACTTTTGACTTGACTTGCAATTTCTCTTAATAGTTTCTAGTCCCGCAACAAGACTAGAAACTATTAAGTATAGGTAAGCTCTAACAATATTGACTTTCGTGCGCTACTCGGATAACTTAGTTGTGTTCCATTGTTGCGGGAACAATAGGATGACCTGCTATTCATATTAAACTGTTTACCAGCTGTCTCTCTGTGTACGCTGAGATGAATAGATTACAAGCAGTATCATCTCGGCTATTAAGGTTAGTGAAGCCTAGGTTTTAGACCTTTTACCGTTTTAAATTTATGTTTTTAGGTTTACTTTAATCGGTGATAATTGTTTAGTTATTAGTAGAGCTCCTTGTGAAACAGTTTGGCCAGGGAAGTACTGCCACCTTACCTACTTCTGCAGCCAAGCATTAATGTTAGCATTACTGCATTCCGGTTTTTGAAGGATAAGGGTGCTGGTGAAATTACAGGCACATGGGACTTGTCAACTTATGTTTCAGGGTGACGGGCGCATTGGCAGCGCTCTTCAGATCTTTGCGATTTAAAGCTCCGAGTGGCATTGCAACTGTAATGGATAGGCTTCTAGCTTACCACCAGGCGCACCACTTGTTCGTCCCGTCACTTGATATTGTAAAAAAAAGGTTTTTGTTTTTTTAACGCTACGTGGTGATGTTTTTTTAATCCGTCAGACAATTATTATCTCTGATTCAAAGTTAAAGTCAAGTTCATCCTTAGAATAATAACGCATAGAAACCTAGTCCGCACACGCTAAGTGAGGCAAATTGAAGCGCGCCCAATGGGCATACACGAGCGGGCGGGTCTTGTGTTCAAGGTCAATTTCCACAAGGAAGTAACGCGTTTCAACTTGTATTTTTATATAAATATTCACTAAAACCGAAAATGAACCTACTACTAAAACTAGCCTACATGAATTTGATTTTTGCCTCACTTGTGACAGTTCGTTTGATATGAAACTATCATTCTATGCGTTATTATTCTAAGGTTCAATCTTTGTTTCGTAGATACGCAAATGATGCTTGAAATCGTCATATTGATTGAACTTATTAAATTATACCGCTCATTCGTAAGGCAGATTCCCCGGAGAAGATTGAGCAAGAAACTGTACCTACTCTTTGTAAATATTCATTTGTCGACATTTATAATTTATAATATTTATTTCAAGCATTATAGATCGAGACAATCTGTAAGAGCAAACTACCACAGATTTTGTCATCCAAGTTCGCAGAAGCTGTACAATAACCTTTATTATAAAGTTTTTATTTTACTCGCTGGGCTCTACTTTTAGACCTTAAATTGTTATTATTGTGAGTGGTATGAAGCTAAATTTCAAACTCAAGCATACAGCCGAGCGCGCTATTATCTGTACGTAGTGGAAGACTTGCACGAGTTATATAGACCCTATTCTCTGGGTCGCCACTCTTCAATACGCAAAACTTTTAATTGTGTAAAATTAAAAAAGTTGACCTTGTTGAAGGTAGTTATATTGAAAGTTTTAGTTTTGGTTCGTTCGTGACCTCTACCTAGCACATCGGGATACAGCCGTGATGGCATGTATGTATTATAATTGCAAACATAAACATTAATCTGAAAGAAACTTTTCCAGACATCTAAAAAGTATTGAACGTTCATCTCGTTATAGGCACGGAGCCGGCGGCGTAGGCGGGACGGCGCCCGCGGGGCGAAGGACGGTCGCTGTCAAAGTTCAAGAAGGAATCTCTCGATATCTAATCTTACATCGATATGCAGCTGGGAAACTTTATAAGAGTGCTCAAGTCGCTTGTGATAAACGAGCTGTAAAATGTGAGCTAGTTTAGTGTCAAATGTCATTGCCTGCGAAGAGTTTTATAAAACTGAACAGTTAGCAGGTTTGACGGAATATATTGTGATGAAACTTGTACGTCGAAAACGGCGCTTGAACGCCATTTTAACCTCCTCCTACTCAGCGCAGCCCAATGTATTTTAATTTCAATTACCAAAATGTTTAAAAGGTCTCTTCGCATTTAAATTACAGGTACTAGCTTAAGCAAAGTAAACTATGTATGATATTATCAGAGCATTGACAAACACAGTTAAATGTATTGGAGCCATGATCGCATTCGTATGTGGAACAACAGCATGAAATCTCTATCTGAAAAACAGGTTAAAAGTCTGTGGCATTTCTGGCATGTAAAGCTAATGAAGCGTAAACCGACTCAATGTTGTAACGTGTTATTTTAATCGATATGAAACTCGGTAGTTTGTTCATAATAAAATTTAGCACTTTTTAATATGTAGTTACTTGTTATGGAAGGTTGCAAAGTTGTTGCATGACGCGAGTGCCTGTTTTGAAACCTGAGCCAGCGAAGGAGTGAAGGAGGCTAAGACTCGCTTCGCTCGTGGTTCAAAAATAGAATCCTGAGCGTAGCGAGGATTTCAAGGCACGAGACGCGAAATAGCTTTGCTGCCGAGCGAAACACACAACTTTTCACCTCACTGTAGCGAGGTACATGGTAGATCAAACAAAAACAGACGAACTATAAGAAATGAGTTTTTTTTTCATTGAAAGAAAAAGTTAGGTGCACCACAGGCCATCCTCAAGTTCGAATTCTAAAGACGTAACAAAGCCTTTTCGGGTCAGTGAGGTGAAAACATTGACTTACAAATAAATGGACGACGGGTCTAATACAAAAACCACGAAAAACATGTCCCAAGTCAACCTATTCGAAATTTAAATTGTAATGTCATCGCAGTATCGCGCTATCAGTAGAACAAATGAAGATTAAAGCGGAGTGTCGCGCTCTGTATACGATTTTAACGCCCTATAAGTTCGGACACTTTTTAGCGCGGACCCGACGTCCATATAATTGGAAGTCAATGGGTGAAAATTATATTTTTATCTGTCAAATGCGTAAAAAAGTAAACTACACACATTAAAAGTGTCTCGGGATCTTGATCCTATTTTTTGGAATATTTGATTATCCTATCAAATTTATTAATGAAAATCTTTATGTACATTTTTTAAAATTACTTATTTATTTATTAAATCTCTTATTTATTAATTAAATTACTTATTTATTTATTAAATTACTTATTTATTTATTAAATTACTTATTTATTAATTAAATTACTTAGTTATTTATTAAATTGCTTATTTATTTATTGAATTACTCATTTATTTGTAAATTGACCAAAAAAAACACTGGTGTTAAAAGAAATTCATAAAAAATCCGGTTTTCCATAATTGGCTAAAACGTGCTTGGTCTCTAGACACTTTTGGTCTTTTTTGTGTAGAGTGTTTTTTTTAAGAGACCAAGTGCCGGGACGAACAAGTCGCTCACTTGGTGGTAAGTGACACGCCTGTTCATAACAGTCGCAGTACCACTCAGTACTTTAAATCACAAAAATCTGACTGCGCCCGTCACTGAGACATAAGTTGACAAATCCCATGTGCCTGTAATTTCACCAGCACCCTTGGTGCTGACATTCCTGCTTGGCGGCAGAAATAGGTAAGGTGGCAGTACTTCCCTGGACGAACTCTTGCACAAGGAGCTCTACTGCTACTAAAGAGTGTATTTCAGGTAGAGAGCATTCTTAAAAAGCAGCGATATATAAGCCATAAGATACTTCCAAATACGTATAATACTATTCTATTCTAATACTATACTATCATAAACATGTTACTCTAATAATGTATTCAAAGAGAATAGCAATAGGTAGGTATACTTACTAGCAATGGTAGCTCTATATGAGAACGATTGCTTCTCAATTGTGCGGTGGAGCGGTTCGAATCTCTGTGGTGGTATGCACCGCTTACTTTAATTTCCAAGTTACCTACATTTGTGAATGCCAAGTGAAGAAGCAATGCCTCTCAGGATATTCAAGAAGAAGAACCCATGGAAAACAAGTGAACTCACAATTGGGGCAGCGAGGCACTCTATGACATAAGCCCTTATTTTAGAAGAGATCCATGCTTAGCAGACGGACGTAGGTATATTTTTTTGAAATAAATAAAAAGCTACGTATAAATGTGGATTTACAATAAATATTTTTAGGTAAAGCTAGTGAGTGCCAATTACAGATGTCCTAATTACAGATGTCTAAAAAGTCAAAAATAAACACAAAAGTACCTACAATAAGAAGCATTGCAAAAAGAGTAAAGCGAGTTAAAGTGTGCATTCATGACCTACAAAAAAGCGTGAATAAAAAAAATAAATAACTGCACTGTATTCAAATTTCAGTTATTTTCAAATAGAACTCTTTCCAATTTCCTTCTAAAAGTATCCAATGAATAATTTTTTTGATTAAAACTGCACTATTCATGCCATTTGTAGAATTAATAGGAACAGATGAAAGTGGATTACGTGTGGTCCTGCACTTCGGAGTGGACATTGAGATATTTGACAGGACGTTAGGGCAATGGAGCCGCCCTCGTAAGATGTGAAAATGAAGATAATACATTGATAATGATGTTATAGATATAACATTCTTAATATTGATTTTCTTCTTGTCTAGAGGCTATTGTTTATTGGGTATAATTACTTTCTTTCTTTTCTATAATGAAAGAATTTCCAAGCCTTTTTTTAATTGGAAGCCTACAGTTAGACGGTTAGGTTAGGTTGACCTAAAGGAATAATGAAGGAGTAGTTACCGACGCAGCAGACATTAAATAAAAATTCTTATTATAATACGCTGGCCATGGAACATAAGGTAGAGATCCTGAAATCTAAAGATCCTTTACCTATGCCCTTGCTCTCTTCACAATTCCGGACACAGTAGTGCTGATTTTGGATAGAAAAAGGTAGGGCGATGGTGTCTACACAGGCATGTACTGCACAGACAGTGAGCCTGCTGTCAGTAGAATTGCAAATAGCTGTACGATAAATCCCCTACGTCCCGCATGTCACGCATTGCTTTGGTGCTAAAAATGTATTCGTTAACATTATGAATGTCCTCGAGACGCAGGTGTTTCCACTCCCGAACTGCGGAAATTGAAACTAGATAAAATTTTCGCAATATCGTCCGTCCACCTGCTTGCAATCTCAAACTTGAAAATGTGCTATTGCAATATACGAGTACAGTAACGTACTCAGTATTATCGCCATCGATTTATAATTTGTTGTGAAGTGTAAGTTAAGAACATTGACTTCCAAATAAATGGACGACGGGTCTAATACAAAAACCACGAAAAAAATGTCCCAAGTCAACCTATTCGAAATTTAAATTGTAATGTCATCGCAGTATCGCGCTGTCAGTCGAACAAATGAAGACTAAAGCGGAGTTTGGCGCTCTGTATACGATTTTAGCGCCTTACAAGTGCGGACACTTTTTAGCGCGGACCCGACGTCCATATAATTGTAAGTCAATGGTTAAGAAAGAGCGATTTTTTTATTTTAATTTCGTTAATCCCATCATCACCTTTGCAGTCACGTTTCACCACATGTTGGGTATAGTTAAGTTTCCCGTAGTTTGTGTCATCCATAAAGTTCTTGCACTAGTCTATGGCTCGCTACTTTGATAATGCCATTTTTGCATTTCTTTTAAATTATTTTTTATAATGCTAAGTGAAACTGCGCGCATGGTGTTAAGCGACACGCCTGTCCATGACAGTTACAGTTGAGAGCTTGCGTCGTGCTGTAGGATGTTCTGCTTTATTCTATCTTCGTTAATCTAATACATTACTAATAAAAGTTTTGTGGACACTACTTTTTATTACATAATTTATTAGGCAGATGGGATGAAAACCAACTGAAAAAAAAAAACCAACTCAAAAGTTGGTGGAATTACATCTATTTGCCAAGTTTCATTGAAATCGGTTTCCGGATGCGCGAAACCGGATTCATCGCCTGGTTCTCATTCTTAGTGGTGGAAAATGTCCTTCAAATTTAAATGAGACCAATACTATTTCCAACAAAAAAAGAATTCTCAAAATCGGGTCACAAATGTTGGCCGGAGTTATAGCGTAACATGGTAACCTATAACAAACTCGAATTTTTTTTTTCCGAAATAATGTTAGTTTGAATTTTCATTACACTACAGTTTTTAGTGTTTTTAATATTTTTTTAATTTTTTTGACACAAATTTCGTTATAACATAATTATAACGAAACCGTTGTTCTTTCAGGATATGTTGGATGTTTCTCGGAAAGACACGATTAGGTTCAGTTAGTTTAGGTTAAGTTAGGTTTAAAAGAAAAATCATTTTCCTCTCAAAATTGCTCTCGAGGTTATGAAAAATTCGAGCGAACGTTATTTCTGGAAAATGTCATTTCGGACTACTGACAGGTAACCCGTTACACACTCACATACAAAAAAATGCAGTGGAATTGAAAATCTCCTCCTTTTTTGAAGTCGGTTAAAAAGCACTCATTAATGAGGTAAGTTCCAACCAATAAAATACATTATAAACAATCATGGTACATTTTCTGCTAGCCATGACCATTATTCTAATATTAACAACGGTATGTATCGCAGTACCAAGTGGCACCCTCAGATGGGTAGGCAGAAAGTAAGACTCCAGTGCAATAATAGGCGAGTGTATAGGTATTAGGCTATCTCATTTATGCAAAAGCTGCATCAGCTTATTTTAATATTTGTGAATACATTGATAGCGCGAGCCAATATCAAAATGTAGTCATCCAGTTGCACTAAACATATTATGCATTAAATATAAACTTCTTCTAACATTGAATAAATCCTTCGCGACTTGCCTCAGTAAGTATCTGCGCAAGTGCGACAGCCCGCGGCTTGCAAAATAAATATAATATTTATCCATTGAGGCGTTTGCTTGCCACATTTCACTTTATCGGATATTGATATCGATTGGTTTCGCGATTTGTTTCTTCGCTTCAACACAATTTTGTAACATTTTCAAAACAACATTGACATATTGTAATGTTTTTAATGAGAGAAATCTTTAGTAGCAGTAGATCTCCTTGTAAAAGAGCTCGTTCGATATCTCGCGCAAGTCGCGCGAGAGCGACGTAAAGCGCGAGGTACTGCTAGTCACCCTTAGAGATCTCGTGCTTGCGCTCTCGCACAAGTCCCACCCTTTCGTGCTAGACCTGGAACTGGGAAGTACTGCGACCTTACCTATTCCTGCCGCCAAGCAGTAGCATGCGAGCATTACGATTTTTTAAGGGTCAGGTGATGATGAAATTTCAGGCACGTGGGTCTTTTCAACTTATGTGTCAGGGCGATGGGCGCACTGTTATGGACAAGTGTGTCGCTTACCACAAGGCGCAAGACTTAATCGTCCCGTCATTTGGTGTCATAAAAAGAAGTTTCAAGAAATGTACATTCTTACACTAGCGTCACAGTACATTTATGAGAATTTAATTTATGTTAAGCAGAGTAGTATTTTTTTTGTGATAAATACTGATAAATCTAATAGGAGTGCAAATGAACTGGCTGGCTTCCTCACAGAGGCACAAATTCATTTAACGAGCAATACCACAGCTATGCATACGCCTCTTTAATATGATTATGGTTGGTATACAAAAATTAACTATTCACGAAGTTTAAAATTATATTAAAAGAAAAAACCTTACAGAAAGGTTATTATGCAGCTTCTTTGCTAGCGTACTTGGCTGACAAAAATTTATGGTAGTTACTCGCTTAGCTCTTTTTCTAGATTATCTTGCTCATACATATTTAAAATAAATGTTGTGAATGATAAATTTGTACCAATGTTCATTTACAATGAGCAACTCCTAGAGTTTCTTTCTCATTCTTCTCATTGGGGAATCTGCCTTGATGAGTAGTAGAGTTTAATCAACAGGAAGTTTTCAAATAACCAATGAAATACATATACATGTTTGAGTTTAATTTTATAAACGGAGGTTTACCTTGTGAAAGAGTTCGAATTAGTACGACCATACCTATTTCTGCCGCCAAGCAGTAATGTTAGCATTACTGTGTTCCGGTATTGAAGGGCCAGAGGTGCTGGTGAAATTACAAGCACATGGGACTTGCCAAATTATGTCGCAGGTAGACGGGCACAGTGGCAGTGCCCCTAAGATCTTTGCGATTTAAAGCTCTGAGTGGCACTGTAAATGTTATGGACAGGCTTACCATCAGGCGCACTGTTCGTCCCGTCATTTAATATGTGGAATCGGTTTAAATCGACCTCGTTTTATGATACTTGTGGCATTGAGCTGATAGGCCGTCAATGCCGTCGTTCGGCTGTCGTCGGCGCTGTTCGGCCGGAAATTCAGCAGGTAGGTAACGGCGCAACGCTCTTTTTCGCTGTTATTGATAACATTGACATAAAGCTTTATCTGACCGGCCTTCTGCGATTCCGCGTCGATAAGACTGATGACTTCCTTACAATGCATTTTGTGATAAAAAATAGGTACCTATCTGAGAATTTCAAGATAGAATTATCATTCTATTAAAAATAAATGCTTTTGAGTAGTTGTACAATAAAAAAAATGTTCGGGCGTAGATTGTGTATATCTGTAAGTCTAGTACGACAGGGTGCGATTTGTGCGAGAGCGACATAAAACGTGAGATACTGCTATTCTCCCTTACAGATCTCGCACTTTATGTCGCTCTCGCGCTACTTTGTCCAATTCGGTTATATATACATACGGTTACATACATGTGTGTATTTGACAAAGCCAGTGCAATGGGATTTTGATCCCGTGGGATTGCGAACATAATTTTCGATCTTATAGCGATCCCGCGATCCGCTACGTAGTTTTATCAAGCTCTGTTTCAGTTTTCTCGCAGAGTATTGGATAAGTTAGAATTGGAGAAAACTGATAATAATGTTCTTTGTTGCAGTATGTTTTAAAGTGCTGATGTTTTTATATTCCGGTAGTCCTTTATTCTTTTCTTCTGTACTGACTGGCGACATCGTGATGACGTCAGCACCTGGTATAAGATTTAACAATGTTCTGTTTAAATCACACCTTAAATTTGCTAGAAATGGATTTAAACAAAATACGGTCTCGTTTTCATTGGAAACGAGCGGAACATTCCCACCGGCAACATAGGAGGCAGCTAAATCTACGCGGCACATGGCCCCAGGCACTCGGAATATTCATGGCCCGCCGACGGCGACGCTTGCATTTCTCATGCTTTCTGTTTGTTTTCTACATCCCCACACCGTAGCCCACCCTTCCACTCAATAAACACTACCGATAACAATAAAATACTTGTCAACAATTCACTATTTTATACATTATAGCAACTCTTCTTTCCTCGTTTTTCAAAGCGTCCACTGAAAACTAGATTATTTAAGAAAATAACTTTCTTGGAATTTTTAATCAACATGTAACTCAACAAGCTAATTTGAAATGTGTTTCTTTATTCTAAATTGACGTAATGTTTTATAACCGGCTGAAACTCCTTTTATTGGATAATGGATCTTACTGTTTAGCGGAATTTCAGAACAGAAATTGTAATTTTGTTATGCGCTTCGACAATATTTTTTGTATAACTTTTTGTTTTGCATACTTATACTTTATGTTGATCGCATTATTCGTCGAGTTCGTATTTTAAATGGTAGTCCAGTGGGAGAACGAACACTTCTCAAGTCGACGGTTTGAATCCATGCGGTGGCATACAGCAGATGTAATGCTTTTGATGAACTCGTTGGCTCAACGGTTTGCATTGTGGGTTCTATTCCCGGTAGGACCCATTTGGGAAATTAACTTTTGTAAACTGGTTCTGGTCTGTGTGTCCTGGGTAGTGCCCCAGGGTGCATTTCGTTACTCTGGTACTCATAGTACAGATGATTGATTGGTGTGGTTGTTTGGGCACACATTACTCTCGCTAATATGCAAGGGTATTGTACGGTCTTTCTGTACAATTTAGTCAGGAGAAGTCGTTTGCTCACGTCGGAGGTTTAGTCAGGAATGACAGTCAGGAATTCTTTCTTTGACAAAGGAAGACGAGGGTTTTCCTTTGTCAAAGAAAGGAAGGTCGGTCGCGTCTTATGTCCAAAACAAAGTCGGTCTAATTTCGAATTTATGTCAGTCAAGTAAATCTGTCTTTGTGGCCTGTCAATCTGGTCAACCATGGAGGCTAGACGTTGGTCATCCATGGAGGCTGGACGCGACACTCCTCCTCCAGTATCAGAAGACTGATACTAGGATGAGGAGCGGACATCCAGTCTGCACAGTTTCGTCGTCGGTCGTATGTACAGTCCTTGTCCTGTCTGTACGTCAGCTACACGCACTTTTTTGTCGGTTGTCTACCCCTGGGTATACTTTAACAATGCGGCCCCTGGGCCATTGTCCCGTGGCAGTTGGTCGTCCACCACGATCACAATGTCACCAATGGCTAGGGGCTTATCAGGGGATAGGAACCACTTGTCTCGCCTGGTAAGGATGGGCAAGTATTCTCTCACCCATCGCTTCCAAGCGAGTTCTGCGAGTCGTTGGGATTCCCGCCAGGAGGGTCTGAGCATGTCTCCGTCACAAAATTGCCCAAAGGGTGTGTTAACGAATTTGATGTCAGCTTTCAGGAAGTCGTTGGGCGTCAAAGGTCATCATCATCATTGTGAAGTGGCTCATGCGTTAAGGGTCTATTGTTCACGAATGATTCTGCTTCGGCTAAAACAGTACGTAAAGTCTGTTCGTCTGGAGTCCTATCTTTAAGTGTACCGTGAAGTCCAGTCTTAACACTCCGTACCAGGTACTCCCAGCAACCACCCATGTGTGGTGTCCCTGGAGGAATATACTTCCAGTCAATTTGGCGTATACTTCCGAAACGTAAAAGTTCGTCTTTGTCAATAGCTTGTACAGATTGTTTGAGTTCGCGGTCGGCACCGCGGAACGTCGTAGCATTGTCACTGTATATGACACTCGGACAGCCGCGTCTCGCTATAAACCGTCGCAGGCTAAGGAGGACTGAGCTTGTGGTTAGGTCACTCACCAAATCAACGTGGACGGCGTGAACTGTAAGGCAAGTATACAAAGCTTTCCACCTCTTTTCATGTCTGCGACCTATTTTGATGGGACCAAAGTAATCCAAGCCTGTGTAAGTAAATGGCTGGTGACCGCTCTGAAGCCTGGCGTCGGGCAGCTGTTTCTCGATGGTCGCGCGTCGTTCGGCGGCGTCTAGTTGCAGTTGTAGCAGGCGCTGGCGCTTGATCGTCAATGCAGAGGAGGAGGCTGTCGATGGGGTAGGCGAGGCGGAGCGGCCGCTTTGGGTAGGCTGTCGTTCGGGCCTGTTCAGATCAATGGCGGTGCTGGTAGGTTTCGCGACTTTGTTTCGTGATAAAACCTGTACGACGAAGAAGGTTCACAACCCTTGGAAAACGTGTGAAGCCGTAACCTTCTCCTTAGAAGACACCCGTGCCCAGCTGTGGGACATATAGTGGGTTGGCGCCATCGACGATGATGATATCGATAATATGAAATACGTACCGAGGTTTTAGGTTTTCGCGATTGTTACACATGAAATTAAATTTATTTTTTCGGATCTAAATCTTGTATATTTGTATTTTCAAACAAACCATCGTCTCATGGTCGCCCCTGACTGTAAAAAAACAAATATACGCGGTTTAGATATATACTGCCTCCGTGGCCGAACGGTTACCATGCCGGACTGCCATGCAGAGGTCCTGGGTTCGATTCCCAGGCCGGGAGAAATATGTGTATGGCCTACATTTATTTCTCTCGTGAGTTTGGGTGTAATTTGTGGTTGTCTATGTGTGTGTCCATGGCACCCGCGACACAGGGTTTCCCTAGTGCGGGGCTATGTTGAGTGTGTGCGTTATTATTATTATTATTATTATTAGATAAGAAAGAATAGTTTAATTTCATACAATGACTGTATTCGTGTGTGGTGAGTCCATGTAACACAATATACGCGTTACATTAGCAGATAACATATGGAAACATAGACTCTAAGTGTAAAGTTTCGTTGGGTTTAATTCAAAAGCATCTACTTCCAACTAAGCTAACTGAATAGTTGACTGTACGTGCTCGGCCTGAGATCTGATTATGGACTCCTTCATGTGGCACATTTTTAGCCAAATAAATTTAGCTGTAGATTTAGAATTTGTTAATGAAATTTGGAGCGATAGACAAGAAAGGCAGTTCTACTTACATTTGTCACGCGGACCTCGAGTAATAATGATAAGAACGTTCGCTCAGTTTACATGAATTCATTGCAGAAGGTAGGGAAAAGGTGAGGGAAATGGTTTAGAAACACAGACTTTTGCGAAGTTATTCGCCTGTGCGCCAAGTAGCCGATATTTGCCGAAGCCAGCGTTCCTCAAAAATCAAGAAGAGCTGAATTCCTATTCCCCACATGTAGAACTACTTGCATTCCTATTCTTAAGTTTGTAATTCCAAAGACTTTTCAATAAGTTTCCTGAAATCGCCCTTTCCTGTTTAAAAAATAGCCTAAATATCGCCATACCGCCAATCTTTTTTTTTTGTCGCCGCACGACACCACGAAATAACAGTTAGGTTTACATGATAGGAGGATACGATCTTCCTCTCTGAGAATTTTGTTAGTAGTGGCGACGGAACGAAGCAAAGTATAAATGGCGAAGAAAAAGAATTAGAGAACGATTCAAAATTTCAAAATTAAGTGGCCAGGATCCAGAGAAAAGGGTGATAAAAAGGTGGGACGACGATGAAAGAGGTCGCATCGTCACAGGTATAATAAAACAACATCATCATCATGGTCAACCTGCTATACGTCCCAATAACAATTTGGGGAAGGATTGAGAACCTTCTTCGATGTGCGGGTTGCATCAGGATGTTTTCCTTTACTACTAACGAGAGTTAGAGCGATGGCACAATATAAGTACGTCGCGACGGCGTTGCGACGCCTGAGCGGTGACGCTGCGTTTTTACTATGTACTACATATAAATTAAAACTACATGCCACATGGCGGATTGAAACGGCGCGCGGTACGCGTGAGTGTGCGTAAGTAACCGGCGGCGTTAGGTTGAGACATAGCATTGCTAGTGTGGCACTCGGTACGTTGAAACCTTAGTGTTGCGACGACGCAACGCACCGGCAGCGCCCGTATGGCATCATTCTTAGAAATTAAAGTCACATGTACATTCCACCACAGCTCTATAAACGTCTAAAACAGCGAGTGCTTTTTTCCTTTATACATTTAAATCAAAGCGCCGATGTTTTGTAAACATTTAATACTAGCACGTTTCTGTGTCCGTTTTTTGCTTAAACAACACGATTGATTTTCTGACGAATGGTAAACCAATCGGACTCCTAGTCAGAAAGTTAGGAGATAGCCAGAGAAAGTTTGTGGAGAACGAAATTGCGAAGTCGCGCTCTGTTTGTATTAGTTTCGTTTTAGTTACCTGATACGTAGTCTTGCAATGTCTGAAATCTCTATAGATAGTGTCTACGTCTCCCAGGATAAATTAGCCGAATGGAATATTGGTTTTATTGAATACCACGATGTTTTAATACTATTACTAATATTCTTTTGTGAAATTAATACACTATTTTTTTTAAATTATTCATACAAAGATCAAACTGGTAAAATTACAGGCACATGGGACTTGTCAACTTGTCATGTCTCAGGGTAACAGGCGCAGTGGCAGTGCCCCTCAGAGCTTTGCGATTTAAAGCTCTGTGTGGCATGCAACTGTTATGGACAGGCGTGTAGCTGACAATCAGGCCCACGACTTGTTCTGCCGTCACTTGATGTTATTTAAAAAAAGAAAAAATCCTTCGATTTGGCAGGATTCGAACATGCTTTTGCATGCCAAACTAGGGCCACCACAGGATTTACGAGGAGCTGCATAAGTCTTTCACAGGCGTCGCTTACGGTACAGATTACTTAATAGTTACTACGGCAACAAAAGCCGAAAAACCTAATACAAAAAATATGTAACAAACAGAGAAATTCATGAGGTCTGCTGTTGCATGAAAAAGTATGCTGCCGCCGTAAGTTGATAGGGCGCATGTGACACTTTTTCAAAAAATGAGTTACATGTACTGCCGTGATCAGCAAAAAAAGACAAATCTGCCACAATTTTATGTTTTTTCCTAGATGGATTAGGTATGAAGTTACCGTAAGAGAAAAGGGCGTAAGTACCCACACTTTTATGGTCAAAATAAGTTAATTGGACGCATTTACAAAATAAATTGGTAAAAAGGCGTAATTGCCTGGATACATAATTTTGTTTTTACTACATATTTCAATCATTTAATTAAATGAAAAGACCCATTTAAGTTTCTATCTTCTTCAGTTAAAGCTGTACATATATGCATTTACCGAAAAATATTAATTTCCCAGATGACAATTACACAATGCTTACATAAATTTAAAATAAAGTGAAAATGTTATTTTTTATTTAACGCAATAAAAATTTAAAAAATGTTAAGCTACACATTGAAAAGAAATTGTAACTACATGCTGCCCTTTCGTCTTATTATTACACTAAAGTTAACAATAGTGTTGTAATTATGCTAAGCTGAAAAGGCATAAGTGGTTACTTGCGCCCATCTTACCTAGTATTGAGTATTTGACGAACATTTTTTTACTAAGATGAAAAGGAAAAAGGTTAATAATTTGATAATTGAGCTTAAATAATACATATCTTTCTTAGTGTTGGATATTTGTGTTAATAATTAAAAATACCCGAACGGAAGTTCGATTTTACTTTACATTAAATGTTTAAATATTTATATTTCAAAATTTGGACATAAATAATGACCTATAAGGTTATGAGAATAGTGCAGAAAAGATAAGCTTAATAAAGGCAAAGACAATAGAGAACCGCAGGGGAAAAATGTTTGTGCATCTGATACGACACGACAGTTTTGCCTAGAAGCATTATGCAAGGGAAGATTGAAGGCAAGAGAGGTAGATGTTTAGGATTCAGCGTTATTTTTTTGTTCTCTGCTTCA
The DNA here is from genome assembly GCF_003589595.1 of Hyposmocoma kahamanoa. Lineage (NCBI taxonomy): Eukaryota > Metazoa > Arthropoda > Insecta > Lepidoptera > Cosmopterigidae > Hyposmocoma > Hyposmocoma kahamanoa. The sequence continues at coordinate 540,437 of NW_020653710.1, read as the reverse complement.
GTATAACATTAATTTGTCTGCGCCTACTAGTTTATAATAGCAAACTTACCGGTAAATAAAAATAGTATTAAGTTCAATGCAATCCTCACTAGGCGTCTGTCATTCTTGTTGAGATTGAGACGTTCATTACCTATACGCAATTACAATATTTAATTTGACCTTTTTATTGCAAGCTGTCTGAAATTTTACGATAGTGAGGTCAAATAATAGATCAGATGGGAAAAAGTTAATCTCATATGGGAAACTCAAAGTTGAGCTATAATTGGAGATAGTTGGCGAAGACAGGAAGAGAATAGATGTGGAAGATTAAATTATGAACTTATCACAGCCGTGATACTTCACGTTTGCGAAGTTTCCACAACCATTGTAGTAAGCGTATGTAAATATTTTTTTATATTCGCTAAGACTACAAAGTTCAAGCCAACTTTGCACTTATAAAACGAGCCATCTGATTTCGGTGTTTGAAACCAAATGGTATTTTGGCAATAGTCACGTGGCGCGGCATGGTTATGGAATACTATATAATATATTTAGTTGCCGGAAGACTGTATTCTTGAAGAGCTTAATTAAAATTAGGTACATTGTATTTCAACCTGCAAGCAATCGGATTCTTAGGTTTTCGCGTTTGTTACACATAGGAAATGAAACTATTTTTCCGGATTTAAATCGCGTATATTTGTTTTTTCAAACAAACCCACGTTTCGGGCCCTTTACAGGTCCTATGGTCACGGTTGACTGTCAACAATCCGGAAAAATAGTTTCATTTCCTAAGTGTGAATATGTTGACGAATTTCACATTTGGTCTTTATGGTGAATTGCAATTCAAATTAGTGTTTGTAAATTCTAAATATTCTTTTTTATGACACCAATAGTGACGGGACGAACAAGTCGAGCGCGTGATGGTGAGCTTTGAGGGTGAGGCCAGACGAGCGTAATTTTGTGAGTTGTGAATTGCGTCTTTTGAGTTGCGCAGTTTGCGCTCGACCGAAATCCGGTTGGAGCGCCAGACGAACGCATTTTATTCAGCTCTTTTAAGCGTTTATAGCAAAGTGACCCCTACGTCCATCCGCGCCAGTCCGTCTCACGATACGACCGAAAGTTAGTCGTCATTACGCCCGTGAGTCGGCAGATAACTCATTTTGCGTCGTCGTGTGAAACAAATCGTACTTTTATATGAAGTCGAATGCAGCGCAAACTACGTAACTCAAACTACGCTGATCATAAAATTACGCTCATCTGGCCTGAAACTAAATCGCAAAGATCTGAGAGGCGCTGCCACTGCGCTCGTCGCCATGAGACTTAAGTTGACACGTCCTATAAGCCGAATTTTTTTGTTTCCATATAACGTCAAGGGCTTATTGTTATTGGGATTTAAAATTCTGAATTGTAGTGGTCAGATTGAAAGTCAAAATTCTGTATCATTTCTTCAGCTCTCCAAATTTTGATGTTATATTTATTTTGAACTTTATCATTTGAATTAGAAACATTTAATGTAGAGCATATGACACGCTCATTGAGTTTGTGTATTTAATCCTATCAAGTGATTAAACCCGTACTGTAGGTATATTGCTGCATTGAGGAGGTTCAACAACTGAAGCTGAGCGGTTATACGACGGCTGATCATGGCTATACTATTAGAAACAGGTGCGACAGGCTGGCACTTAACAATCAAAGACAAAGTCAAACAATCATTCAGTCCATAGGTAACATTTTTACACTTGAAAACGTCATTTTTTAAGCTACTGCTCGTTCACTACGTTGACCTCCCTGAGAAGAATGAGCAAGAAACTCTAGGGATTGCTCTTTTCAAATAAACTTAAATTCTATAGAATACATTTTGAATTATATCTTTGTGGAATCTAGATTCACGTTGTCTTTCCATACATCGTTATCTTGCACGTAGTCTACAATATTGTAATATGATTTTTCAATTATAATACTTTTAATGTAAGTTTTAAACTTAGGAAATGGTAAACTTAATATATGTTCCGGAATGTTATTGTAAAAGCGTATACAGTTCCCCATAAAAGAGTTGTTTACCTTGATTAAGCGAAATCGTGGTACCATGAGTTTGGACTTAGCTCTAAGGTTAATATTATGGATATCTTCTTTCTTAACGAAATTGCGTATATTTTTACGGGCATACAAAATATTTGAGTAAATGTATTGTGATGCCACAGTCATGACACCAGTCTCCTTAAATTTTTCTCTGAGAGAAACTCAAGAACCTACACGGTACACAGAATGAAACGTTCATTTTTGCAACACAAATACAGTTTGTATGTCTGCCGCTTTACCCCACAAAACTTTAACTTTTAACTTCATTGTCTCCATTCAGTTTTGTACCATCGAATTAATAGAGGTACTTTAGTGCTTCGCAACTTTTACTGCATAATTGATTTATATACTTACAACAATAATAATAAAATCAAAATTGTTTCGACATCAGTTTCGCGTATGGATACAGTATGGTTTGTCGGAAGAAAAGTGAGTGGCAATGGTAACCACACAAGTAACCATGTTGAAAGTAGTCGTCGACATCGAAGGAGGGTAGATACCTATGTCTGTTCTTAAAGCTGACATCTGCCGTTGGCCAGTCAACCCGTGACCATGAAGCGTGTAACCATTTTGAAATATCGGGAAAATAAAAAGAAATCATATCGTGGCGAGAAACCTGTAATTAGTGATAATCGTTTAGTAGATAACCACGAAAGTCTTAAAATCGAAATTGAATTATACTCGCATTACTAAGATACAATACACAGCATCAAAGAAACCATTAAAAGCATGTTCTTGACCTACTTTTTGTGGACGTATAAAGCCCGGAGGAGCGCCAGAGACGAGGTTGGACATTCAGGATTAACAATTAAGATTACAGTGTGAAATAAAAGCTAAACAAAAGGTTGCCGTCCGCACTGTCTCGTACCCAACCGCCAACCTCCTTGACAAAAAACAGTATCTGGTAAATAAGGCTCGCCACAGAGAGGCAATCCAAAAACAGCTAAGAGCGTGTTGGAAAGAGCCCCGAGCAAGTAAGAGGTCGTTAGTGTGAAGCGGCGCTTGAGTGGTTGTTGGTGTGAGTGAATTTTTTGTGTCGAATGGCGGCGTAAGATGCGAGTAGCCGAAATCGGTTGGGCCTCTGGTAGCATTGTAGTAACACAGTACCTCTATAATAAGTAACCGTGTGCCGTGTACGGAGCTTCACGGCTGCCTCAGAACCAAACCTAGTAAGTATTTTAGACAACATTTTTCAGGAGAGTCCAAAAACACAAATCAAAGTCGCCCGCTAGGTAGGGTATCAGTCAACGAATGCAATGATGTCACAAAACTGATCACAACTTATATATTACATATTTTATACCCTTCACTAACTTTAAATATTTATGTACATAAGTCGATATTGTAGTAGCCTGAATCAAAACACGGTATAAGCATTTGCTAAGTTTAGGCATTAAAAAAAAATTGAAGTAAAATTTAATTTTGTCTCACTAATTAAATTATTAAAACGACTAAGATGTTCATTGTCAGGCATGTTAATCCACTTAATGCCAATTCAAACATACCTAGCAAGGCACTTCAGACTGTGCTTTAACTACTTAAATTTTACCTAGCAAGTGTCAAATATTGGCTATGTCTTGAATAAAGTGATTTAAAAAATTTTGCCTGGTCACGAACCAGCCTAGGTGTGCCTTACTAGGTTTTTAAAGTGTCGAAGTTTCCAATAAGTTGTAAAACTTTCAAGCGGCTGTCACGCAGCTTCTCAAGTGGGTTCGTCTCATTACTTCAACTGTGATGATCGAACTTAAGGAGGGGATTGTTACATTCCCATATAGCCGGCCATTCCTATATAACCTATATACTTTTTGCATTTCACGTTTCCTATTTCATTTGATAATAGGAAACTAAAAGCGCTTCCAACCAAAAGCCTCCACGTGAAGGCAGATTGGATTTGAACGCCGTCGCGACACATTGTTTCTCACTATAATTTTCCTTATTGTCAAATATTTAATTAAAGAGTGTTTCTGAGGTAAATTTATTTTTTAAAAAGCTATTCCGGAACTGCTCCGTAACTGTTCCTATGGGCGGCCGAGCGCATGCCCACTCCTTGTATTGGCAGAGGTTATAGGGGTCAGGCTGCGCGTCATGAAATAAAAGCGTGAAGAACACAACTCTTTAAGCGTAAACCATACACATCGAGCGAAGGTGGAAATTCGAAATGTCGTATAGAGCACATTTTCCCTTACTCAATATTTCACATTATATTTCAAATTTTGTCGTAAGGGAAAATGTGCCATACGACATTTCAAATTTCCACCTTCGATATAAAGGTAATAATTATCAAAAAAGTTGTAAGGGACATTGTGCCGTACAGGAAAATGTCGCCTACGACATTTCAAATTTCTACCGTCGATATTTATATTTGCGATGAATGGTATCAAAGAACTTTTTTGAAATCCATGTATAAAATAAGAAAATAAAAAATAATATTGTGTTACTGTAACAATGCGCGGTACGAAATATTATACGACATATATTGCAAAAAACAAGGAAAGAAAATAAAAAAAAAACTGTACAAACCTCGAGTCTCTAGAGAGTAATTTATGGGGAGGAGGTTTTAGTCCGTAGGTCACTTCCCGGTGAAGTCGGGCACACCATCTGATTTGGAATTATGACATCCATGAGGATTTCCTCCTTCACATTAAAAAAAATATGTGACTGGCAAAGTTTTATACATATGTAAGTTATAATGTTTTAAAATGACGTCAATCTGTAATAAATTGAATGTATAGGAAATGAAAAGAAATTTTTTTTCGGAATGAAAAATGAAAATTGAATGTATTTCCTAATAATCAGACATTAATGCGTGGTTCGATTCGATGTTTAAATTGACAACGCAATGATTTTATGAATATTTCCGATTAATCTAGTGATGTGTCAATAAACGATAATTGAACTCACTATTATTTTGACGATTTTCTCAAATAAGTATTTGTGTGTACAACTGTACTGTGTACAACTTTTATATCTTAGAACGCATAATTGATTAGGACAATTTTGATGTACAAATTATAATTGATATGACATCGAAAATCCAACGAAAAAAAATGTACCTGCCACTTGCGCATTAATAACAGCGAATTGCATAAATCGAATTTATAGAAATTTAAAATTAAAATCGCGTTTTGTTGCACCTATCAATCAAACCAAAGTTTTGGGATCTTTATACGGCTGAGCCTGAGTCCATGATCACTGGTGGTGTAAAAAGCCCGAAATCTTGGTTTGTATGAAAAAACAAATATTCGCTTCAAATAGCACAAACAAATTTACTTTAAATACAAGTCCTTGTGAAAGAACTCGTCCAGGTTCGTACTGCCACCTTGCTTATTTCTACCGTCAAGCAGTAATATCATCATTACTGCGTTCCGGTTTTGAAGGGTAAGGGCGCTGGTGAAATCACAAGCACATGGGGCTTGTCAACTTATGTCTCAGGATGACGGGCACAGTGGGAGTGCCCTCAGATCTTTGCGAATTAGAGCTCTAAGCGGCACTGCAACTGTTATGGACAGGCGCGTAGCTTACCATCAGGCGCACGACTTGGTCGTCCCGTCACTTGATATTATAAAAATAATAATGGCGTCAAAGGAAAAATAAAAAGTTTAAGGTGCCCCGTAAAGGGACCCTTTAAAAGAGAAATTACGAAGAAATAACAAAGCAAAAAAGCACTACGAGAGTTAGTCATAGGTACGGACAACGGCACAGACTACACATTTTTGTTCGAAAATCGCTTCCAGTGCAACGGAACAAGATACGTCAATGTGTAGCTTGAAGTGCTGGCGTGTGACATGTCACCTCATGGATTTAATTTTGCTCTCTGTCTGGGTTCCCACGGATTGTGATTTTGCAGAAAGGATTTTGTCAACGACAGCTTTATATAATAAGTCATGCGCATTTCATCAATTTTCTCATTTCGAAATTAAATTTTGCTCAAAGCATTCTCGACAGTCGATTTATATTCATTGTGATTTCAATTTTGCTCCATTTTGTATTGTTTGCCGTGCACGTGCAAATTTCCTTAATAAATCTTCGATAATTTACTCAAATATTGAGTTGGCGTTTACATCTGCGAAATTACAGAAGCTCCTTGTGAGGGTAAGGAAGGGAGTTTGATTTAGATTTATGTTAAAACATAGGTAAGTATCTCTCAGAGCTTTGTTGAATATAAAATTTTAATGGAGATGTTTGAATTTATATTTATTCATTGTTCCATTTTCGTCGTCTGACTAAATTTGGCATGATTAGTCTTGAAAAAAGACGACAAATGTCTGATCTATGCATGTTTCACAAGATTGCTAACGGTTGAGCAGATGCTACCTTACTCCAGATGATATATATGAAGGTGCCAACTCGTTCTGTGCGTATACCCCAATTATTCCGTATTCCACACTCTGCTAATAATGTCTCGAGTCCGATATACAGAATGTGTAGATATTATAATGCATTTGTGCTAATAATGATCTTTATAGTAGTAGTTACATAGTTTTTAGAAAGTCTCTACATTCCAATCTACCACCTTAATTTTGTTACGTAACTTTTTCACTCTTTTTTGTAATATCTCTTAATGGTGCTGTTTATTTGTTGAAGAAATTAGATTTCTTTAGGTTCTTATTATGATTCCTTTGACGTCTATCGGTAAAGTAGAATTTTTTACCTTAAAGTACTGATAGATGGCGCTGTTCTAACAATATGGTGTTAATGTGAACTGTGGATAAAACAGGAGAGATTTTAAAAGATGGCAGTTTGTGAATAAAATGCAAATTATGTAATAAGTAATGTAAAGGAATACCCTAGTAAATAAACTTTAAATGTCGTTTCTTTGTATTTTCAGGTAAATAAGTTTTAAGTGTAATTTGTACGTTTAGAAAGTAAAGTATAAAATAAGTTTGTAAACTTACGTTAGCTAATAAAACTTTGTATTTTCAGAGCAACACAAGAAGTTTATTTATAAATTGTCTTATATATATATTTAGTTAATTCCTAGGTGCTACTGTTTATTATATATACTAAAGTGTTGTGTATAGCTATAATTGGGTTGCTGGTTTATAACCATTCATGTAGAATAGTTTTTGTCTGTTGTAAATTATGATCTGTAATCTGTTGCTGTACCTTATCCCATAAAATTAAATTAAAATTTTAAACACATGATTCACTGCGGGACCAGTTTTTATCTCAGACACAGTATGATGCATTCGCCAAACACCTCAAAACTTGTTTGAAAAAGTAAAATGCTATCATAGCCACACAAAAGCAGTGTTATATATGTTCAGGCTCAAACAAGAGCCTTTTAAAAACCGCTGCTGCTTGAACTGCTGCTATAAGTGCTCTGCTAGGCGTTTTTGCTTGCAGTCTTTTTTGTGTCTACCAACGAATTGCAAACAAGTTCACCTTCAAACACCTTCGCACTACAAGCACTTAAAATATTGTAATATAAAAGTAACGGGACTTACTCGCGTAGTACTTTAGTCGGAAGCGATCCGACAAAATACTACGCGAGTAAGTCCCGTTACTTTTATATTACAATATTTTAAGTGCTTGTAGTGCGAAGGTGTTTGAAGTGTAGTAGTGACCCGTTTAGCTCTTTCAGTTATTCTCTGTCTAAGATGTTTAAATTTAATATTGTAATGTATTCAAATGTATATTTACAAAGAGCAACTTATAGAATTTCTTTGCTCATTCTTCTGAATGAATAAAGAAATTCGAAAATGAGCACTAGAGTTTAATCAGTATGACAATTTGAAGTGTAATTTTCTTACCTATGCAATAAAGGTTATTTTACTTATCCTTAGCATTATTACAACTCTTTTCCTTCCATATAGATCGCATTCTGCAAACCACGGTCGAAATCTGATATTTTAGTAGAAATCCTGAGTTGCATGATAGTATATTTATCTCTTGTCCTTCCGTTTTCCACTCTTAGCTAGGATGTCCGCGTCATCATTCTCCTTTAATCCAATGTGCGATAGTACCCACTGCAACTTCAAGAAGTACCATTAAATGTTCTATTTATTTATGGATTTCACAGTGACTCTTTGGCACGTCACTGTAGTACTGTGTAGTTTGAAATAAATAGATAAATTGCTGTTTATAAATCTGCTAGTGAGGGGGTAATAGGACCTACAAAATAACAACGCAGATACATAATATCACCGGCGCTGCATATGGATTTCGTCTATATGAAAAGCACAAGGACATTTCTTTTAATAATATTTTTTTTTATATAAAAGAGACACAGGCTTGACCATAACCTCACTTGATAGTGCGTATTTCTCTAAATAGTAGACATTTATTATAATCATTAATATAAAGATCGAACACTCAGAAAAAATTCCTTCGATCCGGCCGTATTCGAACCAACGCGACGCACAGTGGGGCAGGATACTTTAAAACGGTATTAATTATCAATTTCTTTGAACCAAGTGTAAAACCATAAATTTGATTTATATACTAAAGTATACATAAATAAAACACATAAAGCATTGTTTTAATTTTTACATGGTTTTCTCTTTAAATTCGCCAAATCAAATTCGGAACAGCCCTTGAATTTTACTCTTCAATTTTACTCGCACCAGAACTTGCTAAGATGACGTATAGTTCTTTTCTTGATAACGATACAGTACTACAATTAGGTCCTGGAACCAAGAGAAGTCGTGCGTTATTAAAATTCATATAAATAAGAAAACATTAGATATTTTATTAGGTAAATATCAGAAACCCTATTTTTTCGCCTAAATCACAAAATATCGCAAAAAATCCCACGTACTAAAGTTGCCCAATAATAAAATATTTAATCATAAAAACAAAAGTACACAATATGCCTGGATACACAACTAAAATTTCACAAGTTTTTGAGAAATGCAATAATTTCATGAAAGATTACAATGTTCTATTCTTAGATTTATGATTCATCGTATTTCCTAAATTTTATTAAATAATAATTATAAATATATATAGCACATTCCTGCAGCTGACGTCTCCATATCAAAAAAGTAAAATTTGAATATATTTCAACCAGCCACAATATTTTTGAGATTAACAAAAAAAAGATTGAATTAACGAGTGACAGTCGTGCTCTCTCCACAATGCTTTTTTTTGCGTCTGAGGGGAGAGAGACGGGGAATGTTATCAGCCACGGGACTTACGGGTGTCTGACGGGTGGACATGTTGGTAAAATAACTGCCAATATAACGAAGGTAATTATGGCGTTTGGATTTTCGAATTAATATCAGCTTTTAAGGTATTCTGCCCCAGTGTGCGTCGTCTCCTAGTATCTAACTGCGTGACGAAATACTTTCATAGATTTCTCATAGATGGCGCTACGGCTAAAAAGTTATTGAAAACCAGATACAAAGACCCGACAACAAGCATATAGAAAAATTCGTTAGTTGGCGTCGCTTCGAGTCCGGATCGAAGGATTTTTTTCTGTGAGTTCGACATTTGTATTAATTATAACAAACTAGTGGACTAATTTCACAAAAAATAATTGCATATCAACTCAATTAAAATTTAAATATCAATTTATTTAGCCGTAAACAGCTTGAAATGGTAGTTTTATTAGTTATTGCTAATTGTAGTTAGGGAAAAAAATTTCACATTTGAACAATTTACTAAAACAATAGAATACAAATATACGCCATTTAGACCCGAAAATAGTTTCATTTCCAATTTCCTAAAAGATAATTAACAAGTTTAAAATTAAACATCAGGTCTCTCGAACAACTACAGTTGAGCAGAAAATTCGGGACAAATACGAGACAATATGGAGATGGACAGCTGCGAGTCTACGTGAAAAATTGAATTTTTGTCAATAAACATTTCGATATTAAAAGAGAATGAAATGGAGGCGGCCAATTATATGAATGGCAATCCGGTGCGGGACATCGTTGGATAGTCGATATGCTGCTATTGACAGTGATTTAAAAATTGTATTGTTTTTGTTTTCCAAAAGAACCTTTGTTACAAAAATGCTTTACTAATTGAACTGTTTTTTCAAGAGCCGTACTAGAAACCGAACTTGAAACCTAAAACCAAATGATTGAAAACCGTTTAAGGATTATGTGGATCGGCCTAAAGACTTATGAAAAACAGACAACTGTTCTAGCAATTTGAATATTGGTCAAGTAAGATAATTCGTAGACAATATAACTGCCAGCATATAAAAATAGTATGGCCACGGGCTTATACATGAAAGACCTCTTTACGCTGTAGGTATTCACTTGGACGTATCTTTTTCATCATCAAAGGTTTATGATAACCAAATATATTCTTTTTTACGAGTTTTGAAATATGACTGCAATCCAAATAACGTTGGCTATCTATTAAAATTTTTTTTTTAAATAATTACGATTATTTAGCTTTTGATTTTAAATACCCCACTAAGACTACATAACATTTGTTACATTTACATGCGTATGAAACAACAATTGTGTTATATTGTAATTTTCACTCCTCGTTGTAGCAAGAGGAAGTATCACGCATTTCGATTCAGTTGTCTCTCATTAGCGAAATTTGGCGCCGTACGCTTCGTAATGACGCTTCTCATTTAGACGACGCTTCCTGGAAGCCCCTATTTTGTCCCGTAAACAAGCTTTTCCGGTATTGCCTTGAATTGCACGGTATTTCAAGCTAGACTCACACTCGTAATTATGTTATCCATTTAACCACATTTGTGTCTTGATTTCTGTCCCGTGCTGGTGTCCGGAATAGTTTAGTATTTCACGGCTAACACGTGCACTTAAAATAACGTTGCGCGTCATGTGGACAGCATTCCCAATTTTAGCTCAACAAACGTGCATTGTACTGACATATTAATACCTAACTAGATGCGGCTACGTAGGAATGGCAGCGTGTCCTTTTAAGTAATGTTTCTTCAAGGTAATTGTGAGACAGATTCTTCAATGCATTTCCTACTTTTTAATTAACTAAGTTTGTTTCTTTATGTTTAAAAATGGCGGCTGGCCCCGCTCTATTCCAAAAAGCAACTACTTGACAGTATGATTTTTTTAACAATCGCCCAAGTTTATTAAGCCACTTCTCACGCTTGTTCCACGTCCCATTGTCCCGTAATATGGGATGCTATTTGGCACGTCACTGCACACAATAGTATGCGCGCTGAATGCAAATGGACGCACTTGGCTCTTTTTGTCTCATTTGTCTCACTTACGCTGTCCCGTGCTTCGTCCCGCTTTTATCGTTTGTTTTGTCTTTTTGCAACACTAGTTACGAGCACAATAGAAACAATTTGATGCTATCTTGCAATTTATTGGTACAATTTTGATTCAAAATTCTCGCAATTAATTTTAATAGACGTTCAGATGGGATGTAAACACGCCATTTCCGTGGAATGGTATTGTTATTCTTGCTAAAGACCATTTTGCATCTTAAGGAAATTAGTATTTAATTTTCATTGTTGCTTCGAGAGAACTGTATCGAACCCTATCGTCTGATAATTAGCAATTTATTTTACATTTAATCTTATATTTTACATTCAGATTTTAATCTAGAACGGCCTTACCGTTACGAAAATAATACATACAAAATTGAATGAGTGAATCGTAACCAAAAGCAAGCAAAAGTTATAAATTAAACAACGTAAATATTTCATGGCACAAATACGCAAATAAAATTAAAACAACAAAAGATTCCCATTTGCGTAAATGTTCTCTTTGTTGCAAAATCTAAATCAGAGATTCGCAAAACTGTTTAAATATTCTATTCGTATGATAAACGCTAATTTTCACTAGTTCAGATTTTTATTGAGATTCTAAAATGCTTGGACATATTACTTATTTTCGAATTTTTATTATTTTCACAAACGATTATAGAGATAACAAACGGACTTTTGTAGCTTGCTACTTATTGATGAAATAACAGTTATGTTATCTTAAAGGATCGATTTTACTGACTCATGGGCATGGTCATCAAAGTAGATTAAAAATAGAAACCACTCGTTAAAAAAAAGAAACCATTCGTTATGAGCACCGCCAAATACCTCGAAAATGACACCCATATGGCATTTATTTGAAAAGTCGAGTCCGCCATTTTGGATTTAGAAATAAATGCTATATTCGTAATGAGCACCCCCAAATACCTCGAAAACGATACCCAACTTGCCATTATTTGAAAAATCAAATACAAATTAGAAAAGTTGTGTCCGCAACCGTGTATTCAGATATAAACGCCATTTCTTTATGGATTACCAAAAATAAATTTTGGAAAATTCTTGTCAAACATCTTGGATTTAGAAATTAATGCTACATTCGTAATAAGCACTCTCAAACTCCTCGAAAACGTCTATAATTCTCAATCGACATTGTCGGTCGACAGTAACGATCGAAAATATCGAGCAAATCTGTAAGCATCTTAATAAAACTACCCAATTTTTATTTAATTCATATACGAACATTAACCTATAAGCGAGTTGAAGTGCGACTATCGAATTTGACTATATAAATAGCCTGATATGATCTGTGGATAAACACATGAAAAGTACGTGATAACAATAAAGAGCCTGACCCTGAAAGTTATTTACACACGACTTTGGAGAACTGACGACGACTTTTTAGTCAGTGTTAGTTCTCTGAAATAAGTTTAGTTAAAAACATTTGAGTCTGGGCAAGACAATTTTCAAAATAAGTGTTTGATGAACAAGAATAATGTTTTCCACATTAAACTAATGAAGGCAAATATTAAATATATTCTGTAAAAATAGCTAACGTAAATTCCCTACAATGTTGTTGCGGCGGTGTACATTTGTAGAAATTTTGCAAAAGTCGTGATATTGCCTATTTTCAAAAAAATACCTAATATAATTATATTGATACAGAATAGCAAAATGGGGAGAAAAAATCCGTTAATTTGCAACATTTTCGTATCTTGTTGCAACGAAATTATTTTCTGTTTTAGTGAATATTTACATAAAAATACAAGTTGAAAAACGTTACTTCCTTGTGGAATGTGATGTTAGTGTCTATTTTATGTTTGTCTGACCTATTTTTACATCCATTTACCGCACATTTCGTCATTTTCAGCAAAAACTTTTGAGCTGTTCGCGGTGCAACTTGACCTTAAGCCCGCCCGCTCGTGTAGGCCCCCATAGGGGTCCCTACAATTTGCTTCACTTAGCGTGTGCGGGCAAGGTGTCTCTGCGTTATTATTCTAAGTCCATGGTGATGTAGACAACCAATTTCTAAAATGACGCCGCAATGTAAAAACAAGTGACAGTCGGATGAATCAAACTGTATTCTACAGCCAAAGAGTTCCATTTTCAAATGTTGTTTATGTAAGTGACCAGTTCCGGAAACTTATAGTGCGCCCTATGTATTAATTATTATATTTATTACCTAAATTATTTATTAAACGAGCCTCCTCGCAATGGCGTACTATTCATGTCCTTTATACACCTCGAGTATATAACCAGAAATAGAGACTAAATAAGGGCCGTCCATCCCTGCCGACTCATCAGGGAAATTGGCCTTATATCACTTTTCAATATCAACTCTCGTTTGCACTGAAATCACAAATTAGAAAGCTGAAAATTTTCAATTTTCATTTCCATTATGGCAAAGCTCAAATTAATCTGGTCGATTTGAAGTGAAACACTTGACGACACCTGTCAATTGTTTCGAATTTGGTCTGGCCAATCAAAGCGCTATTGTCACCGTCATGATTTGGCAGAATAGTTTTCAAACAGATTAAATGATATTTCGTCCCTATTTCGGGTTATAAACTCGATAATTTATTAGATAATTTATTAAAATATGCAGGTAAGGGATTATAAAAGTTAAAATACTAGAAACTAAAACTAGGATTAAATTATGAATAAAATTTAAATTATATGAATAAAATTAGGGACCCAATTTTATTTGCATAGCTGTGCTAATGCGTTGGTTAGGGTAGCTGCCGGCTCTTGGATTTCCCAGATAGTATTTTAATTTTTTGGATAAGACTTTGTACAGACAAAGGGAACCGATACCCCATGAGCGAGCCAAGGATTCCGACTCCAAAAGGTGCAAATAGCCAGGACTATTTGCACCTTTTGGAGTCGTGCAAATAGTCCTGGTGCTTATTACTCTTTATTCTTTCCGCCAGTTCGGTTGTGCAGCCAGCCCTCTTGCTTGTGTGCTGGAGATGGGACGGGACAAGTGAGTCTTGTGATCAATCAGTTCCGTTAAATAACATAGTTCCAAAATTACACCATTGTAGCGTAAATTTCCATACAAAAATACCATTTTACCCCCGACGCGAAAAGAGTAGTGTTACACATTTAAAACCTTTGTCTACATATCCGGATATAAACGGATGGATGGATCTCAAAGCGTTTGTTTTTAATAGAAGGCTAATTTAATCGGGATGGTAATTAGCTATATTTAATGAACAATGATTCAGTAGTACAAAGCTGACTCTTGTCCCAGTTAGTTTAGGAATCTCGGTCATAATATTAATATTTATTTTATTTGCACTTGTCCGGTCGGCCTGAAATTTAATATTCAAACTACATCCGTAAGTCAACAATTCGTCGATGTGAGCTAAGTAACGCAAGCTAACCATCCGGTGATTGATGACTTTATTGCCTTTATGAAGTACACTGTCTTTAAAGGAATGCAATTTCTATTGTTCCTGAAAAATTTCTTTTCTACTCCTGTACTTTTTTAAAAATAATATCAAGTGGCGGAGCGAACAACGCCTGTCTATAACAGTTGCAGTGCCACTGCGCTCGTCAACCTGATCCACAAATCCCATGTGCTTGTAATTTCACCAGCACCCGTACCTTTTAAAAGTACAACACAGTAATGCTGACATTACTGCTTCCTGATTGGTTAAATTGGCGTAAAGGTCTTGCAAGCGGGCCGTAAACATTTATAAAAAAATTGGTTAAAATATAAGCGGTACTTGGCCACTTCTATTCTATCTCTTCGGTACAAAACAAAAATGTTTTGTAGCGTTTGCTTGGCTTGCGTCCGAGTTTGTTGTCATGGGCTGTTAACAAAATATACAATAAATATTGGTTGCGTTTCATTATTTTATTTACTCGTAGAAAAAGTGTTGTATGCAATCACTACATAATTAGGTCTTAAATCTCGTGCCTATTTTACTCATTAAGCATCCTCTAAAATACTACGAGATTACATAAAAAAGATCCGTCTACTCTTCTATCACATTATTTACGATATAACGAAAACTTTGGTGGCTTAGTAGGTAGCACGGTGGTTGCTTGAAGAATCCCAAGTTCGAATCCGGGACATTTGCCACTTCGTTATGAACACTGACTGGCCTAAAGTTAATTCCTTGTACTCAGAGCACAAGGAATTCCGTAGACCCAGACCAGCAGTCTGTGTGACTGTTTGATATATTATTATTATTATAACGAGTTTGTGTTAACCTAGATGCCCGTGTTATACACAATAGAGAAGAAAACATCTTTCTGTTTGCCATAGTATTAAATTCGTAATTATTTCCCTCCATATTTCTCATCATTAGCGCTTCAGTCAAAACTCTGATGGAATTTGCCTCCAAAGCATATTGAAATTAATGAATTCCTCAAATTAATTAATTTTCAATTGAGAATCAACCGCTGTCCCAGTAGCCTATCACCGCTCTAAATAAATTTAGTAGCAGTAGAGCTTGTGAAAAAGTTCATTCAAGGAAGTAAGGTCACCTTACTTATTTCTGATCAATTTTGAAGGCTGAGGAAGGGTGCTGGTGAAAATACAGGCACATAGAATTTGTCTGCTGCTTCCGTGGCCGAACGGCTACCATGCGCGACTACCATGCAGAGGTCCCAGGTTCGATTCCCGGGCCAGGAGAAAATTTGTATGGCCTACATTTATTTCTCTCGTGAGTTTAGGTGTAATTTGTGGGTGCCTATGTGTGTGTCCATGGCACCCGTGACGCGGGGTTTCCCTATTGAGGGGCTATGTTGAGTGTGTGCGTTATTATTGTATTCATCCTCTCACTTGGGAAAAAATAAAAAAGTACACATCAAAAAGAGAGAACGAAGCACATAGAGAACTGTAGTAATGAGGCTTGCTAGATTTACTTCTAAGTTTTATCTCGAATCTAATACTTACTAACATCAATGCCTCGAGATTTGAATTCGCACATCCATTACGTTTATTACCGTTGCCCGCGTTTGTTTCATAATCCCCAGCTAATGAATTCCACGCTGTTATTTGTTCCGTCTTATTTCAACACTCAAGTTCCTTACATTAAGTAGGACTTACTTAACCTTACTTAAAATGTGTCATCTGTAATTTACCACTGAATAGAAGACGGCTTAGTGTGTTTTCAGATACACGACATGCCTCTGCCAAAGCCGTTTTGTACCTACATCAACACGTGTACAATAGGGCGTGGTAATTGATGTAATTATATACTTGAAGATCGACGATATTTTTAGGCGCATGTCTAAAGTTTATGGATTACGTTACGTTAATTATTATGTAATATTTTTGGATTTTCTTAATTGTATCGAGTTTTTAAGGTTTAGGATCTCTACAGGTTCCATGGGGTGCATGAAAGGAGCTTTCCCGCACGACGTTCCAAAAAGGAAAGGAGAATGTGACACAAATCTCGCAATCGATATCTTTTTAAACTAAATAAGTCCCATTTTTGTCTGTTGTAAATAATAGACATTACATTGCATACGCTTATCACTGCATATATGTATCAAATGAATTATTTAAGTATTTTATAAATATAAGAGAACACACCATACTACATTACAGAAATATATACGTAATTTATTTTAGTTTGAACGCGACACACACGTCCGGTACTCACTCGGTTTTAGGGTCCACTGAAAACCAGCGTCACAGCCTTGTCCCGGCGGTGACATTAGCTGAGTGGATCCTATTACATACGCCACAGCCGCACACATGACATCTACTTAGTACAACAATAGTGTTGGCCAGCTTTGTGGTCGCATAATTATTTATTGCAAAGATTTTATTTTTAATTAATTTTATTTAGTTTTCTTTTTTGTTATTCATTTTCTGTTTGTTTTAATTTAGTTTGTTTTAGTTTTAAGTTAGTTGTTTTTTTTTACTTTTTTTTTTACTGTTTATTATTGTGTTGTGGTGTTATGTAATAAATGTATTCTATTATATTCTATTCTAATTTGTTTGGTTTGTGGAGAAATCCAAATAGCTCCACGCATGTTATGCAGTGGAGACATGAGTACTTACTTAAACTTAAACTCAAATCATCTTTATTTCGTAGATAAGCAAATTACACTTGAAATAATAATATAGATTAAGCTCCACTGCTCATTCGTAAGGCAGATTCCCCTGAGAAGAATCAGCAAGAAACTCTAGGGGTTGTTCTTTGTAAATATACACTTGAATACATTTGCCATTTACAATATTTATTTCAGAATACCTGCAAGAGCTAAACGGGTAGTTTTGTCATCAAAGTATGCAGAAGCTGTATAATAATAACTTTTAGTTTGAAGTGTATGTTCCACTATAGTTTTAAACCTCGTAAATGGCTAATTTTGTACATCTTATTATCGAAGCGAAACCATACATTGCGTTTTAAATGAATTCGTGACTTTGGGAACATGACTGTCAAGAATAGCTTTACTAGTATACTTTTAACAGACTTCAAAATACGAAATTTGACAGTATTTTCTTTTTTATGTATTGATGATTTTGATGATGTTTTTTGTTGCAGAGAGTACACCTCAATAGAATTTGAGGATAATATTCCACCTCTAAGGGTGGCAAACTAGGGGATGAAAGATGATGATTTTTGAGGGCGGTTTTTTAGTACTCTTTCATTATTCCTCGTAATAATGTTATGTCTGTCACTACTGTTCATAAAAAAATTACTGTTCTTCTTAACATACATTAAATTTTCGTACATATACTATGACGTTAGTGTAAGAATGTTGTTTGTTGTTTATTTGTTTAGTATCTATGTAAATAAATAAATAAATAAAAAATCTCATAAAGACTAAATTGTCCTAACTGCATGTTTCAAAATCCTACTAATTTTACTAGTGGAACCAAGAGTGGAACCAACAGACCGAAGGGTTTTTTCGTAAAACTCGGTAACCGACGGTACACGTGAGAATTCCGCATTGGACCGGTGGACATTGACCTTAATTTCTCTAGAGAAGACCCGAGCCCATCACTGACACGTGTAATAGACTGAAGATAGTGATGATATACAAACCTTTTAGTGTATCTAACAATATATACATTGTGTACAAATTAATTACAATTTTGATTGCCTATTCTTCGTATTAGTCGAGTTAATTTATAGCTATCACATGATAGCTCAATAGGAGTATTAACGTTTAAATAACAGTCAGTAATTCATCAATTTTATGTATTTTTGTTTATTATACGGTTCAGAGTAAGTTCTATACGGATGATTATTTATCTTACTATAACACTGTTTAAACTGAATGTGGTATTACTTGGGTACTTTATAAATTAATCGTAAAAGAAATAATGCGCATTTATTTAATGGAGATGGAGGGTGATGGAAGCTCAGGGGAAGAGCTTGCTAGTAAAAGTTACATCTCATTTGAGAAATTAACGCGTCGAATCTCTGTGGCAGTAGATACAAATGTACCTATAACTTTCATTTCTAAGCTACGTACAATTGTGAACGTTTAATAAATACTTCTCCCTAATAGTGAAGCAAAACAACGTGAAGAAGTTCACAACTTGACAAACATGTAAAGCCTACCAACCGCATATGGCTAGAATGGCGAACAGTGACTTAAGCCTTTCGAGAAGATCCGTGCCCATCAGTGTGACGTGTAATGGGTTTGAGATGGGATCTTTACTCGACTATACTTCCATAGCAGGCACTGGATGACGAGATCGCGGGATCAAAAGTAGGACCAAAAGAATCTGGTAAGTATCTATCTAAGTAAAGACTATATGACAGATGTTGGTGGTGGAAGTACGGTTCGCAGAAGATTGTCAAAGCGAGTCAGAAAGGGTAAAACGCGTTTGATGTACAGTCAGCATCATATGACACGCGCTTTTAAAGCGCACAAAATTATGTGAACATTTGGAAACAGTTTCAGCTCGTTTCAGACGAATTTCAATTTTAATCTAAATATTTTGAACATTATAAAACGTACAGTCCCCTTTGACGCTGTCGGGTGCTTACTTGAATAGAGAGAGTAGATTAAGCTGCAAAATGTTTCGGTTATTATTGTCAAGGACTATGCAACGTGATATAGTTATTAAAAGAGAAGATAGTACGACAGAATACGTAGCTGAAATCGATGGAAAAAAAGTTGAACAAGTAAGAGAGTTTGTGTACCTGGAATGTATATTTCAAGGGATGATAAATGTAAGAAAGACATTGAAAGAAGAGTAAAAAAGGGAAATGCGGTGAAAGAGGCCATAAATATAGTGATCTGAAGCCAGTATGCATCCGAGAAAGCGCGAATGGCGGTACATAATACTGTGTTGCTTCTAACGTTAATGCAGTAGAAATGTGATCCCTCTATAGTGAGCATGTTATGTGACAGATTGAGGAATACTGTGATCCGTGAACGGCGTGGTTTGAAATATAATCTAGTGACAAAAATAGAAAAGGGTGTGTTGAGGTGGTTCGGTCACATGGAGCGGACGAATGAAGATTAACGAAAGAAATATAATCAGCTAACGTGGAGGGCATCATTAGTAAAGGATGGGTACGAAGAATATTCTCAGAACAAATTGAAATGGTTTTTTAAAAGGCTGGAGAGCCAAGTGAAAAGAATAAACGGGCCTGTATGAAAAGATTGATGAATGTAAGTGAAATAAGTGGCGGTAGATGGAAATCGAAAAGGTAGTGTGTAATAAATCAATAAATAAATTAATGAAATAATTAAATAAATAAATCCATAGCATTTAAGTTTATTTATATAAATAATTTACTTACTTATTTCAAAAGGACAATCCCTAGAATTTCTTGTTCGTTCTTTTCAGAGAAGTTAGCACAGTGTACGAGCAGCAGCTAAATGGCGTTTTCAAATGTAAATTTATGTTACCAATGGGATAAATGTTTATTTGAGTTTGACTAAATAAATATGCAGACGGCAAAAACAGCAATGAAAGTTCGAGAAGGTTCTAGATACTTCAAGTAAATATTCCCAACTCTCATAGAATTACCTCAAGTTGATGGCTTGAACGCCTGTTGCGGTATGTTTCTATGACCCGTCCTTCTGCAATGAAGAATATGACAAAGAATAGCTGGTATGGCATAAAGAAATAACACAAAAAAAGAACAGGACAGAGTACTAAAAAACCGACCTCAAAAATTGGTGAAAAAATATTTGCCAAGTTGTTTTAAAATCTGTTACAGGAAAGTGCGCGAAACCGCATTCATCCCCTAGTTTGATACTCTTAGAGGTGGAATATTTTCTCCAAATATAAATGGGCCCATGATTGCGGTGACCTCTTTCCAACAAACAAGGAATCATCAAAATCGATTAACCATTGCCGGAGTTATTGCGTAACATACATACACAAAAAGAAGCAGTCGAATTGAGAACCCCCTTTTTTGAAATCGGTTAAAAATAACGCACACATTCATAGCCCTGCACTAAGTAAACCCTGTCGCATGTGCCATGGATACACACATTGACAACCATAAATTACTCGGGTGTAATTTGTAAATTTTTCTCTCCGCCCAGGAATCGAACCCGGGACCTCCGCTTGGCAGACCAGTATGGTAACCGTTATAATAATAACTGCGTCCGTTAATATATAAGTAATAGAACCAATACCCACAAAGAAGAACTGAATAGAGATGCAAACCTGAAATACGCAGAGGACAAATGACACTAAACTGTAGTTGTGGTAGCTGTACATCGATCTCGCTAAACGGACAATCGTTAACCAAAAAACCGTGACGTGTAGTAGTTAAGCTTTCTGCATACGGAGCCTGCCGACCCGGTGACATAGTCGGGTTGGTGTCGGCGGCCTTGTTTCTAGAATCATGTCATAAGATTAGATTAGAAATAAGGCCGCCGACACCAACCCGCCCGGCTTTGTCGCCGGGTCGGCGGGCTCGGTGCAGCAAAACATAGGACACAAAGTGACACTAACCACTGGATCAAACTACATAACCTTCAAGTGTAACCCCCTGTTTCCCCCACTATGTACCACGTTAGGTACGAGAAGCCACCGAGGTCATGAAGTACCAAACGTTTAATAGTGCAGACGGGTTTAAACTATCTATCGCGAAAGCTTAAAACTGTACAATTTGCAATAAAATTATATGCGCCAGGCATACTGATTAATTGCCTGGTCTTATCTAGAAAACTCCAGGCACTGTGAATACCAGTGCAATTAAATTAACTTTAGAAAATTGACCAGTTTATCTATATATGAAGGATAGAACTACCCGCAAGGTCACTGAGGAGGAGACACTGAAGTCAAGAAACGTATCAAGCTACTGACTTATAATAAAAAGATAGCAATGGCAATAAATTATTATACAACATTCATACATATAATTTGGATTTACTAATTAAAGTCGGAAATAATTTTCCTTGCTCTCGATTCTAAATTAACCTACAGTAATAAATTTCATAAATACAGTCTGAATCTCAAATGAAATCATGTAATAAGTAATATTATATCTAATATTATCAGGCAGTAAATCACCCGATCGAGGGTTGTGTAATTCGTGATTAAAATTCATAGCATCGCTGGTACGCCAATTGTTATGTGCTATTATGTAAGATAATAACGCGGTTATGTGTCGTTTTCATTCTGATAAACTACCCGATTTAACTGGCGGTGGTAATTCACCGTCTTGTTTTCATACATAACATTTTCCACGAACTAGTAGAACATCGGGACAGTTGTACTACGCACAATTCCGGTCGTGTATGGAGTACTGCTGCCAGCTGTGGGGTGGTTCTGCTGAACACCAACTGACCACCTTATATTCAGTTGAAAAGCGTGGCAAGAGGTTTTGACTCGGTATTAGTAGAGGTGAAGCTGCAGAACGTTGAGCACCGTGGTAAAGTTGCCTGCTTATCGGTATTTCTTCAGTATGTATATCACGGAGAGTGTACGAGGGAATTGCACGATTTAATTCCACCTTCCCCTTTGCATCATCCAGGAACCAGACGTAGGCTGGGGTTCTACCCCTATGATGTATGTCGAAAGGCTATAGAGTGGAATTCCCTGCCTGCAGACTTGTTCCCTGAACGGTATAACATTGGCCTTTTCAAGGCGAGAGTGAATAGGCATTATTTAAGCGTGCATGCTTCATCGTCACTTACCATCAGGTGAGATGGAGGTCACTTGACCGTTGAAATGTGAACGCAAAAGAGTCTATTTTCTATAGCAAACGTTTCGAAATTATTAATTGTTTCTTTTGTTTCACAGGCTCGCGCTCTTCCTCTCATAATCGGAAGTGTCAAACGTAAACATTATTTTTGCTGTTTAAAAATAAATAGTCGCTTCAATTATATCTGCTTTGATTCATTTTCTTCAATTTCGAAGGAACTCGTTACAGTTTTTTAAACCCGCGAACCTGAGTAAATGCATTTTTCTTTTTTTTTCACTCCCGTCAATAAGTAATCGTTCAGATATTGACTCTAGCAGTATCAATCATTTACGTTAGGACAAAAATATTAATATCGGGTCAATTAATCTGAACTCAATAATTGTGAGAATCAACACAACCCATCGCTTATCTCTTTTATTTACTGCCATGTAAGCATGAAACTTGTTCGTGATATATTAAGTACACATAATGCAATATGTTTTTGATACGAATGTGATTTATTATTTAATTGATGTGTGTTTGACGGAAATGAAATGCGGAAATGGATCACATCATATTAGTTTTTCAGGTCACAGTACCTGTTTTCGTACAAATAGGTTTTGTGTACATTTATTACAAAACCATTAATAAAATATTTATTTAACATGATCAATCGTTGTTTCATTTCTGTAATGTAACATTTTAATTTTTTATAGAGATTGGGGATGTAAGTTTATATTTCTAAATCACCATTAACATCTCACTTAATAAATTGTTTGTAAATGCCATTAGATATTTTTATAGATTAAACAAAATATTGGAAATGTTATTATTTTTTTAGATCTAAATAGTGTATATTTATTTGTCAAATATATTTGTATTTTCCAAAAAATCAGGTGGGTTTGAAAGGATAAATGTACGCGATTTAGATCCGAAAACTTCGGTTCATTTCCAACGCGTAGCAATCGCGCAAACCTAAGAACATTTAGGACCGATGATAGCTCATTAGGAAAACGATTACGTCTTAATTGAGTACGACGGTTCATCTCTGTGGCAGCATACCTATGACTTTGATTTTTAAGCAACGTATCTGTGAATTTTAAGTAGCTATTTTTGCACGTTTGGCCTCCATCTCACCTGACGGAAAGTGAGGATGAAGTCGATGATAGCATGCATACCTAAATAATGCCTATTCACTCTCGCCTTGAAAAGGTCCAAGTTATACCGCTCAGGGAACAAGTCTGCAAGTAGGGAATTCCACAGCCGTTCGCCATATAAATGTGAAAGCTTAAGGCTTCGTGCGAATCCTTGGAATATTCACAACATAGGGATGAAACCCCAGCCTAAGTCTGGTCTCTCGATGGTGACAAGGGAAGGCGGAATCAAATTATGCAATTCCATTGCACACTCTCCGTGATATATTCTGTAGAATACCGATAAGCAGGCAATTTTACGGCGGTGTTCAAGACTCTGCAGCTTCGCCTCTACTAATTCCGAGTCACTACAAACCACCAGAAAAATAATATGTATAGTCCGTAATCTACGTACAAATGACCCGGGTTGCGGTCTCTGGCATAAACCACTCCTTGGCGGAGACCGGTGCCTAGTAGTGGTACGCGTAGTAGATTGACATCGGCTTTGACAAAATTTGTAGTAGCATTCACTACACTGACTACAAAATAATCCTTATCCGCTCACGCCGTGAGTTCCTCCTACCGCAAAATGGCGGCTATTTGGTTTCGCAAATTAGAAAAGTATTCAGTTTAAATAAATACCCTCCGTACTACCAAACAAAAAAAAAATCTCAAATAAAATGCAGTAATACACCGCAAATCCTGCACTCAAAAATCACTAATGTAATTTTGGTGTACTTGGATAAATATGATAATTCCGTTTGAGTGGTTCTAACGTTTACCATGAAATTACTCCTTAAAGTATAGTTTATAAACATTTATATTCAGGGTAAACTTAAAAAACGCTACTTACGGTATGTTTTCAATAAATAAACACCGAAATCACCAGCCCAAACAATAACACACACGATTGTCGTGACGTATTTTTGAAGTTGTTTATTTTTTTTAAATGACAGACCCAGGCATTAAAAACTTTATGGTTTGCTAGAGTAGTTACCGAAATAGCAATTAATATTAGTTCGTTTACCTGATATAACTTCGATATCCGATAAATCGGTATAAAATCATCACCGGTACCTCTAGGTGTGATATGCGTCTACGGCTGCATGTATCGCGTGAGCGGTTAATTCTGAAATACGAGAAATCTTATTTTTAAATAAGTAGAATAGCAAAATATATATTAGTGATGCAATATTTATTGTGTTCCAAACAATCACCGGACCTAACATTAGAGAATCCACTAAATAAAGAGTGCGAGAGGAACGATAACTCAATCAGAGCAGAACTAATTTAGAAAAGTTCGTTTCCCAAATCGGTCCCACCGGGAATCTAATTCGCGAATCCATGAAGCGCCAAGAGAACTGCTAATCTTTCCAAGTCACCGACAGTAAATAGATCGTAATTGTAAATACTGAAGAAATATACGTGATTGATGGCCCCGGTGGCATAACGGCTTGCACTGCGGGCGCTGGATGAGGTGGTTCCGTATTCGACTCTTCGTAACACCATATGGACCATTTTTATTAGATTAATTCTGTCGAGTGAATAGAATACAAGAATACAAGATTTATTTACTGATAAATGTAGTTAAAATGAAGGTGTAATGATAGATTACATTAGATCGTACATTCCACTGAAATCTAGCACTCGAATATTTTACATTTCTTATTTTACTATTGATGTAGCACGCATTTAATTTTTTACGATATGAAAAAGATATAAAAAACAATAATTAAAATTTAATTACGTAATAAGAAGTCGGAAATATAAAGAGACGATTAGACGACTGCCGTAGTTGAGTAGCTTACAAAAGTTCTGTAAAACCATTATTTAATAGTAAATACTTAATCTAGTAAAACAGATTTTCTCGCTTTTCTTCCGCTTACTCGCGTTATATTTCGTTGCTGTTGTACACGTAGTACCGGGATTTTCCAAGATAATAGATTACACATAGGAAATGAAACTATTTTTCCGGATTTAAATCGCGTATATTTGTTTTTCCTAACAAACCGACGTTTCGGGCCCTTTACAGGTCCCATGGTCACGGTTGACTGAGGTGGTACAGTCTTCAACCAGTTATGTCTAATATTGATGCAAACCACCCTATTTTTTCACTATAGTTACAATAGTTATTAATTAAATACCTTATTTTTAATTTTACAAAGAAAACATTCCAATTTACGCTACATTAAGTTTTACAAATTATTTTATTGAATGAATTTTTATTAAGTTTAATTTATTATTAATAGAAATTAGAATAAACTAAAACATATTAATTAGTACTGCATCTATTCAATTAATAACTATTGTAACTATAGTGAAAAAATAGGATGGTTTGCATGAATATTAGACATAACTGGTTGAAGACTGTACCACCTCAGTCAACCGTGACCATGGGACCTGTAAAGGGCACGAAACGTCGGTTTGTTTGAAAAAACAAATATACGCGATTTAAATCCGGAAAAATAGTTTCATTTCCTATCTGTAACAATCGCGAAAACCTAAGAACTCGATAATAGATTACAATTAAAATTTGATACTTTATAATAATATTGTCATCACCATCAACAACTCGCTAGTGCAAGGAGGATGTCATAGTTCACCACCCCTCCTTTTTCGAAGTGCAGATTTCATCACGTTGACTTCCTTCACTTCACTTTTTAAATATTTACTAAAGATGGTAACTTCGGAAATAAAGTCAGGCGCATAACACTATGGTGTTCTCCTGCTCTCTCACTGCTCCCAAAATAATGTACGTGTATTTGACTCGACAGCAATTGTGTAGGTCAATCAACCGTATAGACGTGTGGCGCACCTTATGGATTTACCGTTTTTCATTAGGCACTTCTAGTAGAACATTCATCGCAACTGTAACTACAGAAGATTAAATACGCTACAAAATTGGTGATCCCGACGTGTTCATGTGAATTACACACATACCGGATATGAAAGAGAATTTTAAAGAATTAATCTTTTAGGAAATGAAACTATTTTTCCGGATTTCAATCGCGTATATTGGTTTTTTCAAACAAACCGACGTTTCGGGCCCTTTACAGGTCCCATGGTCACGGTTGACTGTTTATATATAATTAATCTTTTTTAATAATATCTAGTGACGGGACGAGCAAGTTGTGGGCCTGGTGGTAAGCGACACGCCTGTCCATAACAGTTGCAGTGCCACTCAGAGCTGTAAAACTCAAACATCGGAGGGGCACTGCCACTGCGCCGGTCACCCTGAGACATAAGTTGACAAGTCCCATGTGCCTGTAATTTCACCAGCACCCTTACCCTTTAAACCTGGAACGCAGTAATGCTCACGTTACTGCTTGGGGCAGAAATAGGTGAGATAGCAGAATTCTTTCACAAGGAACTCTAACTCTACTGCTACTAAAATGTTAAGAAGAATGGTAAAATTTTTGATGAAAATAGTAGTAGTAAACAACAAAATAAAACGGGGAATGAAAAGCTTGTTCTTCGTTTCATTCGTTTCGTTCCATTCGTCTTGACAAATTCATTTGAGGAGCAGTATTGACGGAATGAGATACCAGTTAATATAAAAAAAATACCATTTACAAGGTTTAAAACTAGTAGGCCACCGAGGTCGTCATCGACCTATGAAATAAAGATATGTTTGAGTTTGATATACATGTGCGCGTTCTTCTACATTTTTGATATTGTTGGTACACGAAAACACGTTGGGCATGAAGATTATCCTTTTAAACAAACCGGCGCTGTTCACTTAGTACTCCAAATTCCAAACTTCGAGAACACAAATACCCCTAAATTTTCGCCGACAGTCTGTTTTCACCTCCCACTAACCTCAAGTTGTTTTGTGAATCAAATTCCTTCTCGGCATTATGTTAACGAGCTGCACTCGCTTCGTTGCCCTCCCCGCACCCGCGCCCTGCTCTCTTCAAGGAGGCAGGAGCTTAAATGTGGAAAATATGGTCCGTAGGAACATGGTAATTATTGTCTTTTGTTTGCTCGCTATTTCTCCTGAAGCTTTGGTATTATTCTTCAAGTGGAAAGTCGTACTAATACGATCTTATCGCCATTCATTATCGTCTTCCTGATCACATCCTATTATTGGCAGACTGTTCACAAAATAAATAATAATAACATGACGTCACACCAATTGCCTATAAAGTACACCTATCCCCCAAACCGTACAAAATTTGTGTCCCATTACGTCCCAAACGAGGTTTCCTACAAAAATATAAGTTTCTCGTGCGACATTAGGGCGTGCGGAGCTGACACGTGGGATAAATAATAGAAAAACGGCTCGGCCCGAATAGGTAACCTTATTTCAATATCCGCTGACCCCTGGGCCCACCGGCTCACGGTCCACGGCCCACGGGCACAGCACTTTATTTCCCTTTGCCGAAACCCTTCCTACGCGGTACAAGACAAGAGAAACTGTTCGAGAAAATGTTTTGATCTATTTACTCTTTATGTTTTCGTTTAGCTAACAACTAAAAGACTACTTGATTGGATTTAGTGGAAAACTGAAAAGAACGAACACAAGTTTGCTCGTGATAGTATAATAACTACAACAGCTCAGTAAACCATTTGTAGTTCTACTGTATATGTCATAAGGCTTGGAGAAACTCTGCGGTTTTCAACGCAGCTTACACCCAGTTATTGGTTATTATAGATAGAAATAGAAATTGTAAGAGGTCTCTCTTGAATTGGATCGGATTATAAGTGTGAAATAAGAATTTATTATTGGATTGGTAAAGTTGCCGGCTTTGTAATCCGCTTTTATTGGTTTACTGCCCGACACCCGATAGGCAGTCGATGGACACTTGCCCATGAGACTGGTTCAAGGACGACAAGGAAGTTTTGGGGCATGTTTGTTTTAAGGGTAGATAGAGTTTGATTCCTGTTGATTAAATTTCCTCAAAGCACAAGAAGAATATTTAAAAAAATGTTCACGTGGGTTATAGCAGTAATCACTCATTTGGTGAATCACTAAATTTGGATTCTCTCATTACACGGGACCGCGTCCCAGCCGCAGGACGCATGGTTGGTTAGGATGATGACAGTAATAATGACTTTTGCTTTAGGGACTGATGAACAACAAAGTCGCATGTTTACATGCAAGCTTGATGAGCATGCTTACGAAAATAGTTATGTTACGGACGCTCGCCTATACTTATTTCTAAGTGAATCGTAAATGACGATATTATAGTCTAAAAAAGAACAGTGTCATGTATACGCTACGGTTTTCTTAACTCTCAACTACAAGGTACTAAAAGTATTTGTCTAAATTATAAAGTCACTGAATCAAAACAAGCGGTAAGCGCAACGAGCTGTATTGATTTAACCTCGTTAGCGAGCCACGATACTTGTACTGTGGCACGAGACACGAGTCACGGAGGCACGAAAGCGGAGCCCGACACAGGCACGTCGCTTGTAATTGACTTGCGTCGCTCAAATGCTCTGAGATGCGACTGTCGAGGAATAGATTGGGTGTTTGGAAGTAGATTACGAAACTACCTCGTATTTAGCTTATTCAAGTGACACATGTCACGTCACCATTCGAAGACGCAATTTATAATGTGAAACATCGGAGAATTTCTCCTAATATAACCTGTTTAATAATATATATTTTGTTATATTTGACATCTTTACGGATTCGGAAAATTGGACTTAAGGGACAATACTGATAGTATTGCTATACATACACATTTATGTTAATTGGAAATAAAGTGAACCGAAATCAGTGAGTACCGGAATTTGAATGTCACTCAGCCCGAAGAGAAACATTCTAACACCACATTTGGGGGTTACTTCAAAAAACCGTCTTAATACAACCGTATAAGGATTAGTACCGTTTTTTTTTACTTCGCAGTTACTTCAATCGAGATTCGCAGTCTCACAATCACATTCCCGAACTTCCAGGTGTATCTAGATCGTTCATTTCCTCCACAGTTTTAGGTAGAACATTTCTAAATTAAATCCACGTTCAACGAATCTCTCCGTAGGGAAGTATTTCCACGAACTTCGGCAATTATGAAAGTTTAATGTAATTTTTGTCCGATAGCAGTTGCAAAACAAGCGCGTTATATCATTATTATTATACTAGGGAGGCTTTTAATCTCCTGAGAACGTCGCCTTTTGAGGCGCGCGATAATGTTAGGCGGATCGAGGAATTTTAATATGGGTACAAGAGTTACAAAATAGTGTTAATACAGTCGTTGCATAATTAGGGTTTTTGAAGTCGAGTACCGTGTTTTAAGAGGTACGAGATTTTAAGACTTAATACTTGATTAAAATAATGAACATTTAAAGATTATTTGTTAACAATCCACGACAACAAACTAAAACGAGAAGCAACCAAATGTTACAGAACAAAAACCAACGAGATCGAATAAAAGTGTCCGCGATTGGCCTTACCTTTTATATTTTAACCAATAATTTAAATAGGCAGTAGAGCGTTAAAGCTATATTGGATGTTGTAATTAGCAAAAATACGACTTTCTTTTTTTGATACTCGTTGTAGACCTGTACAATCTATACACAGAACTACACACATCAAAAAAAGTTTGCGATCAATAGCATAAGCTCCTATAATTCTTTAAATTTAACTTTATCAAGAAAAAATCTATGTTGTATGCTTTCTTTAAATAGGAATACCCTGTTTGAAATTAAAATATAAAACTATTTTTTATAATTTATTTTAAAAAATTGAGCCATTAATCATAATGTAATAGTGATAGAAATTTCATAGAAAGAAAAAGACTGTTTAATGAAACTTAAACAACAATTTATTATTAAAAGGTGTGAATTCAATATAAAATAACTCCTCCCCTGGCTCGAATACATACGAAGATCCTCCTGGGCATGCTGAGGATCAAGTTATCCAGCATTTCCTGGGGTAACCTATCCCATTCTTCAATAGCGGCTTCTCTGAGCTCTGGAACTGTCTGGGGACGTGGCTCACGGTTCCATACTGCTCGTTTAAGAGCATCACACGCGTGCTCTATTGGGTTTAAGTCGGGCGAGCCGGCAGGCCAGTCTAATCGTGTGATATCGTATTCTTGAAGAGCAGCATTGACTCGTTGAGCTCGATGTGCGGGCGCATTATCATCGACCAGTACAAATTGGTGCCCATGGTTTACTCGGAATGGTCTGACGATATCATCAATAGCAACTGCTTTGTACATGTCTGCTGTCATGAAGCCCCGATACGGGATCAAAGGCGTTCTAGCTCCAATCATAATGCCACCCCAAAAGGACACCGATTTTCCGCCTTGCTGAACTGTTCCAGTGGCAGTTCTTTGTCTTTCACGGTCGCCTGGTCTTCTCCAGACACGGACACGTCGGTTATCTGGATGAGTGCTGATTCGGGATTCGTCAACGAAGAGACAGTTTTGCCAAATGTTTTTGTCCTCACCTTCTTCATTTTGCCGAAGCCTAGCCCACTGCAATCTTCGTTGTTGACGTCGCCGGGAATTGAGCGGAGCTCGCCAAGACCTCCGTGCTCGTAATCCAGTCTGGTGCAAGCAATTGCGAACGGTCTGCGTGCTAACTTCAAGCCCAGAGGCGGCCCTGACTTCTGCTTTTATTTTACTGGCGTTGATTGTTGGATCACGGGCTGCCAGCAATCTAATATAGCGCTTTTGGGCAGCTGTCAAAACAGCTGGGCGACCGCTGCGGGGTCGGTCAGCTAAATTCCCCATTCCGTGATACCTCTGCAACGTAGCCACGACACAGGATTGGGATATAGCAAGTCTGCGTGTTATTACTCTCGTGGTGTCTCGTTCTTCCCTCAAAGTTACTATTCTAGCTCGTAAAACCTCTGATAATCCTCTTGGCATTTTTTCAATCACAACTTTCCGCGAAAAATATCTTGAATCGCTTATAATTGACTAAATCAGATTTCTGAATGAGCGTAAGCTAGGACTGAAAGCCTTTTTATATGAAAAAACAATTGAACGGGGTCATTGTTTTATGTTCTAATTTATTTTTAAATAAAGAATCTAAAAAGAAGAAAAAATCATAATATAATCTACAGTAACAAAAAATATTTCAGTTTTTCGAAGTGATCGCAAACTTTTTTTGATGTGTGTATAATAAGTTTAAAAAAAGAACGTGTGTACAGAACTATAACGAAATTTTTCAGTCAGTAGCGAGTATCACAGATAATAAAATTTTGGTTCAGAATTTATTTTTAGCGTATTGTGATATGGTTTATGAAATTATAATTGACAGATTAATAGAAAATATAAGAAAAATGTTATTATAATGTGGTTCAATAAAGTTTCGTAACACTGTAAGTATCTTTAAGATAGTGTGGCCCTACTGCTTTACTCCGCGTGATCCGCTCTGGGTTGATGAATTCTCCCTGACGTGGAAGCAGTTAGTCATGTTGTAACCCGTGGTTGTAAATCTCTGAATTTAACACCTGTTAAGAACTTTGTGTACATAATATCAAGCTGAGTTTGCACATCAACGGCGTAGCAGGACATCAAAAGAGAGGTCAACGACCAGACGGTGTTCGCGACGCACCCTGCACACATCCATCATCATGATTTACGCCGTGCGAACTTGGATTATGATTTATTTGGGTAGTTGCTCGGTTAGTTTATTATGACATCTAGCGAAAATTATATTAAAAAAACCTTAGCTTATATTTCCTGAATCATATAACTTATATTTATATGATTCAGAAACGTTATTCCATCTTACCGGACTCTTTATTGA
Organism: Hyposmocoma kahamanoa; assembly: GCF_003589595.1. Classification (NCBI taxonomy): domain Eukaryota; kingdom Metazoa; phylum Arthropoda; class Insecta; order Lepidoptera; family Cosmopterigidae; genus Hyposmocoma; species Hyposmocoma kahamanoa. Next base: position 508,305 of record NW_020653710.1, on the reverse strand, counting down.
TATACATTCACTGGTTTTCACTTATTTAACACAAATGACACTTTAAGTGGTTTAATTAAAATTTGGTTTTACTATAGTATAAAATACAGTGTATTATAAAGAGGCCTACCATAACCTTTCCAAAAACAATCTTATTTCAATGTAAGCGTGTAGTAAGCTTATTATAATGTTACTCATATTCGTACCATGACAAATCTGTCAACCAAGTAATGACGTATTGCTAAAGTGATTGAAAAATGAATTATTTTCCAATATTGTCTATTCCTTACTAAAAATAGGAAAGAAATAACGCTATATGAACTATACAATGCCATCTCTTTCTTTTTTGATGTTCCGAATCGTCTTATCGTAGTGTAATGTTTAAGTACTTAATGTTATTTACATTCAGAGAATATTAACTGTTAAAAAAAGAAAAGTATGTAATAATAAAATGTATTAAAATTACGTTGTTTTCAATTATTTCTCCGCCATTTCATGAAGAAAAATAAATAAAACAAGCTGAGTCTTGATAGGTACTTAGTGAATTCGGAATTATAAGCTAGTGTCAACTGTTAGTGTCGCCAAGGAGCATATAGATGTCGCTGTTATAATTTACGAAACAAATATCGCGTATTTTTATTTAACGAGAAATTTTTTCCAATGTACTATTAAATAATTAAAGAAACAAATATTGAAGAGATTTATGTAAATAAATAAGTTCAACTTAACTTTTAATCATAACAAATTAATACTTTGACAAATAAATTCAACAATAATATTGTTTCCATTGCAGTAACTATTTTAAGATTGCTAAATTTGACTTAAGAACAATTTTACTTTAATTTTAAAGTCGCGTCGTAGTACGAACAGAGTGAATGAATAGTCACAAAGCTGCCAATAAAACATCATAGTTTTAACATTATAATAAGCTTACTTAGTTACTTTAAGCGCGTCATGGAACGAAAAGTCAATGTAAGGTGAAAGTAATATTGTTCTAAGAGGTTGTGGTAGGCCCCCAGCTTAGACTTGATTTTTTTCCATCCTCAAAGGTCCATTTAATAGAAAATTTAGCGGCTATAGAGACAGAGAACGGGGACAGTAAGGAAATGCACAAAACTGTGTAATAATAAATATTGCTTGCTTGCACAGACACGGAGCTGGTAAAAAATTCCGCTCATGAATCATCCCCGGAGAACGCCTTTGGAAAGAAAACTGCCAGACGTTTAATCTTGAAACATTTACGGTAGGCACAAAACAGTATGCGAGCAAAGTAAGTGAAACGAGTTTTTCACTCGAGTACTTACTCTTTTGACAAAGCGCTCAGGAAAATTATTTTACAACATAAATACAAACAAGACAGTACATGTGGCAAGTAATAAAAAGCATAAGACATATTTGGATGTTTTGAGAACATATATTATTAACTCAGTTATGGTAATGTAGGCGACATTTACGAATAATTCTGTTGGAGGCTGTATAGCTTTAACATTGGCATAAATATATTGCATATTAGAATGTAATGAAAATTAAAATTGATGATATACTTCTTTATTCTTATACACACTTTACAATCGTGTACAATTATACATAGCTACATTTGTATCTTCCTTTTATTTTGCAAAAAAATAGAGTGCGCTGTCACTCGGTAAAAATCTCTAACCACTAACAACACAACAACATGGCTTTTCTCCCCAGTGTTGCCACTATGAAAACCAGAATCTTTCCATACTCCCCTTTTTCTTTACAAAAATCAAGAAGTTAAGTATCAGTTCGTAATGTTTTATTTGAACAACATTGTCATAATATTAATAAATAATACGGAGTTCATCTTCCTAATACATAACTTGCTTTTCATCATCATCATTGTCAACCTATTATACGTTCCACAGCTCGACACGCATCTTCTCTAAAGGTTTATACCATAGTTTGTCACGCTCGCTGGTCTAATAAGGGTTGGTGTCTTTATAGGTTTCAAAGGGCTATGATTTTTTTTAGTTTCAGGAGTTTTACTTTTTGAGATATTAGGGTTTTTTGGGAATAAAGTACTGTTTCATTATATTTTTGTAAATTTTTTGCTTATTTTCACTTCCCATTTACCCTCCAAAATGAATTATCAAAACAAAATTATCCCTTCAGTATCACATGGATAACCATAACGTTATAAAATTCTAACTTCTCTTCTATACTCATCTCGTAGAACAAATGTGCGATGGGGGCCGAAAAGTTTTGGAGTGGCGACCGCGTATCGGAAAATGCGCGGGCAGACCAAGCAGCCAGATACACCGTTGACCTGGTATAGGCTAAAATTCTTGTTACCTATATAAATAAGTACTAGTTATATTAGCTGATTATAGTTTGTGAGGAAGCTGGAATCTAAACTAGATCGAAACCTGTGCTATAGCTTCCAGGCCGTCCCCCACCACGGAAATAATTATGACTTAGAAGATAAGCACTTAACAATAAAGAAAATTTACGTGTGGTGTGTGTTTGTTTGTCTGTGCGTGTGTGTGTGTGTGTGTGTGTTTGTTAGCCCGGGCGCGAGACCGGTTTAGGTAGTAGATATTTTATAACTATGTTAATATTTCAAGTACTCTTTCGGTTTCATCATAATTCTGTACCTTATGCCATTTAGTCATTTTATTTTTGCATACCTTTTTTACAGGAATTTACTATATTAAATTTTTTATTATTATTAATACTGCCCTCAGAACGAAAAAAAGGCACAACTGCTGTATAAAGTACGCATAGTTCCTTGTTTCGTTACGAGGGCAGAATACAAAGATCGAACATTCAGATTTTTTTTTGTGCTTGCGTCGTATCTTTGTATTTGGTTTTTCAACGGATTTTTAGCCTGCTTTTTTGTTTTTTTTTAATTTTTATTCATAAAATTATACAATCTCCCACTGCTAAAATAATAGAACCTCAACTCAAAACAAGTACTAAGCATATTTATCTTACATGCTGCATAGGATCTTCTAGATGTGGATACTGTAATATAATTATCAATTATATTGGAGTGTTCTCGAAGTACAGAGAATATAAATTTGACGAACAGAGAGGCGAAATGAGAATAAGTATTATATAATGCAAAAAATTGTGTATAACAGGCAGACAAGTGCCGATGAACCTCATGAATTTTGCGTTTATTATAAAGGAAAAATCTAGAAACCTATAACTTTTATACGGTTCTGGTAGTCGCTGTTCTATCACAGTCGCTCTTATGTTGCACGCGAACTACAGACTCGCGAAAACACGAATGCTCTGTTGTATTAAGGTAAAAAGAATGTGTGCCTTGCCAGCTTGCCACATTACAGTGTACAGAATATGTGGTTTCAATTTTGAGCACGTGTCACTATTTTCCTAGGCTTTTTTTTTGTAATTTAGACGACAGTCTTGTGAGACTTGAGATTAATGGCAACTATTTCCAATTACCTTTACACTTGAGTGTTTACACTGTTCTTGTAATGTAATGAATGACAACACAAAAAATTGAATGTTTCTACTGCAAAACCTTATCTAAAGATGTTTCAAGCATATATTATATATTTTATGTTGGTGAAATACCTTTTTTTTAACCGACTTCGAAAAAGGATTGGTTCTCAATTCGGCAGTATTTTTTTGTGTGCACGATTTTGATGATTCTTTTTTTATTGGAAAGAGGGTACCTCAGTGTTGATCCTGTTTAAATTTGAAAATATTCCATCTGTAAGTGTAGCAAATTAATGAATAAATTAAGTTTATTGGATTAAAACCCCTTTCTGTTAACCGTTTTCAATAAACTTGGTAAATAAATGTAATTCCACTAACTTTTGAAGTTGGTTAATATTTTTAATTAAATATTAACCAATTACGTTTTTAGTAAATGTACAGACTAATTACTATTATGATGACTTCCAAAACTTCACGGTATACATTGTGGTCTCTGAATGAGGAGGTCCCGGGTTCAATACCCAGTAGGACCAGTTTTGGGGTAAATAAACTTTTCTGAATAAGTTCTGGTTGGTGCTTTGGAGTGAATTCTATTGCTCTAGTACTCTTAGAACAAGGAGTTCCCAGTTTGAGACCAGGCAATTGGTGTGTTTGTCAAAGAAAGTAATATAGTTATATGTATTATCTTCTTCTTCCTGTCCTTATCCCACGCTAGATAGAGTCGGCACAACACGTATTATTCTTCCACTCTCACACCTTTCTTACCCATGTCGTCTTTCACACAATCCATCCATCTTTTCTTAGGCTTTTCTTGCCCCTCATATCCATCCACATTCATACCTAACACTGTTCTCGTCACATGACATTCTTCCCTCTGCATGTCCATACTGCGCTAACCTATTACTCCTCATCTGTTCCGTCACTGGCGCCACTTTCAAACTTCCCCTGATGTACTCATTCGTTATCTTGTCCTTTCTCGTCACTCCACACATCCATCTCAATATACGCATTTCCGCTGCATGCACGGTTCGTTCGTTCTTCCTTTTCATCGCACAGCATTCTGATCCGTACAGTACGACAGGTCTAATCACGGACTTGTATAATTTCCCCTTTAGCTTAAGGGGCACTCGCCGATCGCAAATAGTACTGCATATAATTATTATCGTGGAACAATAATCCAAGATGATTGCTAATCGCGGTACAAGACTAAGTAGTTGGTTATTTAGCACTTATTGGTGCACCAGATGTCGCTATGAGTACCAAATAGCTGTTTTTGTAACTAACTTGTAAATTATTGACGAATTACTTTTATAAAAGCTAAGTTCCTGTGATTACAAACAAATGAACCACATGCCGCTTATTGCTCAGATTTTTATGGATACTGCCGGCTGTTCCTTTATTTGTTTAGTATTAGCGCCATCTGCACATACTAGGAAGTAGAGGCGGGCGTTTAAACGGAAAGCACTTAAAAAAGTTTGCTTTTTGAAATAAGCACATAAGCACGCTTTTCACACACACACACACACACACACACTCAACTATGTTTCCTAAACGAGTTAATTCATCAATGTGGATAATAATATTATAAATAAAAATAAAACTTACTTATCTCAAAACCTTTAGTGTCTACTCTGGCTTTTCGCTATCAATCCAATGTTGCAAGCTTTTTCTAACTTAAAAATGTATGTGCTTTTTACGTTTTTCTAAACGATTTTTCAAGCTTCATACTAAAAAGCGTCTAGGTGAAAAGCATAGATTTAGTATTAAATCTATGGTGAAAAGCGTTTAGAAAAGGCACACTTTTCAAAAACAGTAATGATCATTATTTTTAATAATACACTCCCGGGCACATAATTCGAGGCACCTTGCATTTTATATCCTAATCAAATGTTATATAAAAATATAGTTAACATCCAAAAAAAATGTTCTCCGATATTTCAAATTCAAATTTTCAATAAGGGCTTAAGAAAATGAGGTTTAGTATACCAGTTCCAAAGTTGCATGATAGCATTTTTGAGCAATCAAGCATTGTTTAAGTTAGCTTCATGCTTAGGTATTTAATATTGCAAATGCAAGGTGGTTCGCGTTATGTGTCCGGGAGTATATTACAAGGAAAAAACTGATTACTTATATTTTGATATTAAATATGAATTAATTGATATCCGCGACCATTACATATATAGATATAGTTAAAATAACCTACTTCCAGGCGATAGCTTAATAGATGGCGATCGATCGCGTCGCCACTCTTGGGATTTATAACCAGTAGCGCATCGTAGACGATTAGCGACTGCATCGCATTTGCATCGCGTTTGTATCGCTGCTGAAAGCCGCCGTGTGTGTGACCACTCTTAGGCGGAATTTGACCTTTTTCAGAGTTACCAATCTGTAGTATGGAGATTAGCAGTCCTCTGAGTAATTGGACCACTGTTAGCGATATCAATAGGGTATGTTATTAATTATATTGTTTCGATATTGAAATCGAAGCGGTGAGGTTGTTTTAGTTTGGAGAGTCGGGGTGTACTCGGGGTGGTTTGGGGTGGTTTGAATTTTGTTTACTGTAAGATACACTATTATTATTTTCACATAACCACCACCGCGCTTAAATTGCCGACTGTCTTATTAAATCCATATATGCACGGCCATGCGATATTGTTAAAGGGACAAAGTACATCAAGACCCCGATTCAGAACTCATCGATATTTTAACCGAGTCGTTTTGATTGGATATCGTTCTCGAATCGAAAGACGCTTTTCGAGCGATTCAGAACATTCCGAGTTAAACCTTCGATTCGGATTCAGGTACGATATCGTTATTCCAACAGCGTTTACGGAGTTATTCGGTGAAATAGATTATAAGATAATGTCAGTACAGAGTACTAAAAAAACCGACCTCAAAAGTACGTGGAATTACGTCTATTTGCTAAGTTTCATTGAAATATCCCCTAGTTCGCCACTATACAGGACTTGATACTGGAGATAATAAAAGTAGGTTCTCACTACGACACTGCTCAAAGTATATCGAGAGAAAAACGCCTTGAATTGGAGAAATAGCAAAATCAACTAAATAATTGCTAAAAGTAATTGCTCCTAAATTAAAGTTAGGCGCTATTTATAAAAATGAATCTTCATGCGTGACACCCTTTGAGGTGGATGATTTTCTTCAAAATGAAATGGGACTACTATGGAAATACCCCCTTTCCAACAAAAAAATAATCATGAAAATCGGTTCGCAAATACCGGAGTTATCGCGTAACATACACACAAAAAAAAAAAGAAAAAAAAACATACAGTCGAATGGAGAACCTCTTCCTTTTTTGAAGTCGGTTAAAAATGAAAATCCTTTTGTATACATTTTTAAGACTTTAAAGGCCTCAAATATGGGAATGCATTAGTCTTGCATTAAAATAAATCAATAAAATTATTCAAAATACAGTCTTTATTGAAAATAATAAGAGATTTACATATTACCTTCTTGCTTTGTAAACAATAGGATGTTCTGTAACTTTCTTTCGAGAATTGTGTCCTGAATAACGTTTGTAGCTTTTGCTGGTCGAGAAGTTCGAGTGATCGCACAAGTGTGACGTCATTTCGGTTCGGTTTCGAATGCGACAGTTCCACGTTCGATTCAGGTGTTGTGAATAAAAATGAAAATAAATCTGAATTATCGTAAGGCTCTGAATCGACCCCCTGGTTTAGTCTGTTGAAGTGCATGCGAGTAAAACATTAATATGTTTAAGGTATAATTACCTTCAATATGTTTGTATGTCTATGAAACTATAACTATTTTGTTACATGTCAACTTCTATACAGTCTGGTGTTTCCACAAATAAATGACTTATGAATTACGAACATTTATAAAACATTTTTTTTAATACAATAAGCAAAACTATTTTAACGTTTCCATCGGTTTAAACATTTTCAATTGGTCATTCTTCTTATTTAAATTTTCAGGTTAATACTCTATAATAAGTAGGCTACTAAACCACACAATAAAGTTCACAAACAATGAGTTTTTGACGTGTTCGCGTTCCATGATTAATTAATTTCTAAGTGACGTACATTTGTAAATTTATTTATTTGGTATATGTTTCGGTAGTGGCGAAGAAAAACATGGAGATGGAACCTGTATTCCAAAGAAAGTTCTCGTCACATCCCTTGGAACACGATATGGATAAGACTATGGTCTCAACCGTCTCTTTTGTGAAAATCCGTGCACAGCAAGGGAGTGATAATCATAATATAACGTAACAAAAGAATTCGGTCAACGTAAACTTTTCACGTTAAACGAACGTTGTGGATCACGACCCAACCGGCCTTATTTTTATAATGCAAATTTGATCGCTATGTAAATGCCATAGTCACTTTTAACAAAGGATTTTTACTTTTACCTAACTTTTACCTAGCTGTAGTACATCGTTAGAAGTATCTATATCAGCGTATTAGCTTTATAGTAATTTTGTAGAGTGAAATGGCAGTGAAGTTTGTGTGCGGATAGTTCAATATCATATCGAGTTCTTAGGTTTTCGCGATTGTTACACATAGGAAATGAAACTATTTTTCCGGATTTAAATCGCGTATATTTGTTTTTTCAAACAAACCGACGTTTCGGGCTATTTACGGTCCCATGGTCACGAATAAGTTGAAGATTTCACGCCAATGCCGCAGGCCCCGTATGAAACCAGCAACAGTCGAGCGAAGACCTGCCATTTTATCTTACGTGGGAGGTGTTACAGACAAGATAGGAAGAGTCATCAGGCGTGCATCTATCAAGACCTATTTTAAGCCCCTGAGGAAGATTTCTCTGTTCCTGAGACCCGTGAAATATAACATCCCCTTACAGGATGCAGGAGTTTACAAGCTGGACTGTGAGTGCGGTGTCTCCTAAATTGGACAAACGAAGCGAAGTATTTGTACCCGCGTCAAAGAACATACAGGTGATGTCAAACACCGTCGCGTAAACAAGTCTGCAGTTTGCGAGCATGTCATGGATAAACATACACATTCAATTAAGTTTGACAAACCCCAGGTCCTTGCCAAAGAAGTACCTGTCCGTTATCTACCCAGGATGCTGCGACAGGCCATTGAAATTAAAAAACCATCCTAATTTTAACAGGGAAGTGGTTTCTCTGTACCACCACTTTGGGATCCTGTATTTCCTCTGATGAGAAATCCCAAACAGACAAAAGACTGCAGTACTAATTAATATGTTTTAATTTATTATAATTTCTATTATTAATTAATAATAAATTTAACTTAATAAAAATTCATTCAATAAAATAATTTGTAATAATAATAATGAAGCGTAAATTTTAATGTTTCTTTGTTAAAATAAAATAAGGTATTTAATTAATAACTTTTGTTACTATAATGAAAAAATAGGGTGGTGTGCATTAATATTAGACATAACTGGTTGATGACTGTACCACCTCAGTCAACCGTGACCATGGGACCTGTAAATAGCATGAAACGTCGGTTTGTTTGAAAAAACAAATATACGCGATTTAAATACGGAAAAATAGTTTCATTTCCTAGTTCAATATCAATTGGACAACATTCGACGTTTCATACCCATGCGGAATGGTCCTGTTAGATATTGCTAATTGACTTCCTGCAGTTGGAAGGATTTCCAGCGGCACAAAATCAAGTTATGGTTCCAGAACTGCGCTTATGTGAACACACACTGTCACAGAGCTCTGAAATGTATCAGAATAACTAACATTCGAAACAGTACACACATACATTGTTCATAATCCATCAGAAAAATATAATATATGTGTCTCAACGAAATATAAATTGTGTTCTGTGTAACAGTAATTACGAGAACCACCGTTTATTGCGGTCTGTGCGGTAGTAATTATCTAACGACAGAGATGTTTGCCGAGCTCGCACGGCACTCGCGTGTGAGAGTTCACACGAAGTTATAATTATTTGGGTTATTAGAAGACTAAATAACGGGCAATGGACAATTGTGTACCTTGCGGACCTCTTTCATATACTGCTTCTTCAAGTGCCTCTCCATTCTTGAAGATCGGCAGTCAGTATTCCCAAGGAGCACACTCTAAACGCCTTAAAACTGTTATATCTATAAACAGTCTTAATATGGTATAGATAATAGTTCTCTATAAATGGTTTGAGAAAAAAGAAATTGTTCAAAAGAAAAGTCAAAATTTTAACACCTTCTTAATACCAAACAACTTAATTAAGTGTAATCTCTCTTAATATTTATTCTTATAGTCCTTATTTTAAGTTCATCTGTAGAACAACTGATTATTTTTAGTAAAATTGTTCTATACACATCCAGTAAAGTCTATTAATACTCTAAAAACTAGTGTTCTAAAAACTAGTGTTGATTCTAGATATATTTAATTTATAGACATTCTGTAGTGTTTGTATTTATTGACAAACACGTTATAGCGCGTAGATTTTACTTAAAAAATACTACAATTAGGGTTTTTACTCTATTGGACGTTGTAAGAGTTCAAAATGGATAAAGTAAAGAATATTAAAAGATCTGGTGGAGGTGGTGAACCTTGGATATTAAGTCACATCATTCAATACAATCAGCGTTGCCAAGGCCAATTGTTTAAAATCCCCAAGAATCACGGTTAAAATCCCCAAATTTGGGGAGAGCAAAGTTCATATTCCCCACAAATTCTCCACATCTCGAATTTTCATTATTTATTAGAAATACATCGCTTAAAAATATAATAAAGAATTAAGAAACTCAAAATCTAATAGTCTATTACGTTTGCTGTGAATGTAAACAGAATGTAAAAAGTGAAACTAATTATAAATTTAGATGACCTTAAATCGTTTATTTATTTTAATAATAATAACAACGTACACACTCAACATAGCCCCGTAATAGGGAAACCCTGTGTCGCGGGTGCCATGGACACACACGTAGACAATCACAAATTACACCGAAACCCACGAGAGAAATAAATGTAGGCCATACAAATATTTCTTATATTTCTTTATAAGACCCGGGAATCGAACCTGGGACCTCTGCATAGCAGTCCGGCATGGTAACCGTTTGGCCACGGAGCCAGTTATATTAATTATACTATTAATTAGATTCAACATGAATCTGTAATCAGTCTGAACAAAAAACCATTTTTCTTTGCCTTACAAAATTAAGTAAATTGATTATTTGTTGTGCATTTATTTGGTGACACTATGTTAACGTTAGAAATAATCAATGAGTTTCGACCTATATTTAATTTTTAAAGTTGACGAGTGGTAAGTTGTGGTGTGGAAGTACCAACTGCTCGGCTTTGTTTATCAATAGCTGATTTCGTTTTGTCATACCGGGGACCGGCCTAAGCGGGAGAAAGAATTGCGAACTCAACACGCACCGACTGGTAATTTTACAATTCAGAACCAAGTGCTCTAATAATAATTCTATTTAAACTGCTTGTTAATAATACGAGGGATGTGCGATGTTGAATAACGCGTCGATATAGTCCATCACAGTGTTTCTAACAGTAACGATCAAACTAGCGATGTATCAGCAATTGATAGATTAAACAAAATGTTAGAATCCCCACATTTTTCTCACATAGCGCCAATCCCCACAAAATCCCCAATCTAGTTGAAACTCACAATTTGGGAAATTTCCCACAAATTGGTAACCCTGGATACAATAGTCGTAATTCGCGCTCGGGCCGGTCATGACCGGCATCTGTTTGTTGACAAATAAATAAACATTGAGAAGTAATTCCGTGTTGTGAAATGATAAAAACAATTGAAAAGAGCGCGTAAACTACTGTACTTCAATGTTGTGTATGTGTATTGTGCCGTCTATCAATAGAATACAGTGACATCATTGTGTGAAATGTGATTGGCGTGAAGGAATAACGTCAATTTTGTAATGAAAATTTTATTTCTTCCAACATAAGTTAGGTATGTCATTAAAATATTCCTTATATTTATATGATAGGGAATTTATCCACCTTTCTAGTCATATTATAACACATTCCATATAATTATACAGAATAACGTTTTTTTGCGACAAATTGGATTGTTTCAATTGTTTTTTTTTGACCTAGTGTTTTGAAAAGTGTTTTATTGCATAATACGCTATCTATTCCTATAACTTTATAAAGGTTTTGTAATACTGTCAAAAGAAAAAATCGCTTAGAAACATCGCGTTTTGTTGACAATCATAACAACTGCATATTTAGGAATATTGTTCTACAAGATCAACTACTCTAAACCAAATAAAATGAATCTTTTCGTATTCTAAAGTTTTTCTATAGATAAAGCTATAGACAAAATGCCCCAACTGTGTTTTGAAAAAAGCTTTAAATTCTTATTGCCATTTTTATTTTTAAAGAATGACTAAGAAGTACCAGAGAAAAATTTATTTTCTTTTTAAAAAGTCAATCTAAGTTGAAATTAGCTTGAAGAAGCCTAGAACTTCTTGGAAATGGTTTGTTTTGTGAGTTATTTTGTATATTTTTAAGCTTTCTATAAATATTTAAAAGCGAAAATCGATAACTGTATTTTTATTAAGTTTATATTTTATACATGAATATTTAAAATTTAGCGAGCGCATTACTTTTATGGCAGATTTTACATCACTTTTCACAATGTATTTAAAGTCGCACGTCAATTTGCGCTTTCTAACCGATTAAACATTGCGCGAAAAAGTCAGAAATATTATATCTAATCTCGCCATGTTGCAATTTTGATAGTTTATATTCTGTAAACCATTAAACTTGAAATCTATTAGTATTAAGAGATTGCGTCTTATGTTTGTAACGCTTTAGTATTTTGGTTTTAAAATAGCATTACTAAAAAAACTATCATAGACTATGAATTATCTAAAAACTGTCTACAAGACTAAATAAAAACTGTCTACATTCTACAAATAGTCTTGTAGTATTCTAGAAGGGTTACTTAAGAAAAAAGATAAGAATCACTCTTAACACTAACAGATAGTTTCTCAAAGCACTCTTGTAATCTACTAATAAAGTTGTGCCCACTTTTACTTTAAATTATCTACAAACCTTCTTCGAGATATCTAAAGGGAATTTGAACTCTTAAAATATTCAATTGAATTAAATTCTATTAGATATCTTATAGTATATATTTAGATATAGATGTGCTCCTTGGGTTTTGTTCACGTTCACGTGATATGAACAGACATCCTGACCAGACATAAATTACCACGTTACGATAATATGCTATTCAGCAGTGCACTGACCGAATAGCAATGTGCAAGACCAGACTGCTGAGTAGACGTTTCCTTTGTTTAACACTTAAAAATTATATTGTAGATATACACGCATACATGTAAATTGAATTTGTATAAATAGTCTAGCTTTTAGAAATAAAAATCTCTTTGAATCCAGACATCAACGCTGTCTCATTGATGACGACGGAACTCTGACTACAGCATCCTCTCACTGCGGCCAAGACACCTTTAGCCGTCAGCTTATCTGATCAGCCTTGTGAGTCTGTGAGACTGGCATTGAGAAAATCCATTCCTTGCACCCCTTATCCTTCCCACATTCCGTCTGTTACCTTAGGGCGCATGGTAACAGGCTTCGTCTACTTATCTATATATGTATATATAGTAGTATATGGTTAGGGCTAGGCTGTTAGGTAGGATCGTAGGGTTGTTTGTGATAGGTTACAGCTTTTTCTTACCATTTCATGTATAGCCAGCTAGCTTTAATTACACATACAAGACGATACTCAACAGTAACACTCATATCACACAGACAAAGACAGAGATAAAGTTAGTTGGCTCTACAGTATTGCATATCTTTCTTTGTCCAAAGCTAGCCTGAACAGTTGTTCCACGTTCTTGATGGCCGGTCCACTGCCTGATGTTACGAAGCCATGACATTTTCCTTTTTCCAATCATCCGCTTCCCAGCTACTTTACCCATTACGGTGTGCAATAGATGATACCTATCATGTCGCAGAACATGACTTAAATAGGCAACCTTCCGCTGCTTGACTTCTTGACAGTGCGTACCAACCGTACCACCTTTTTCGCAATACGTTTACTCGACGTTCGTGAACTTGTCTGTACAACTGATGCGGAGCATTCTACGATAGCACCATATTTCGAACACTTCAAGTTTCTTCCTGAGGTCTTCTTATATGGTCCATGATTCGCATAAAGATCGACTGGCCAGATATAGCACCGCAAGAGCCTGGTGTGGAGTTTAATAGATAGCTGCCAGTTGGTTAAAACTTTCCTCATTGCTTCAAAGGATTCGCGGGCAACTTTTATAGGAACACAAAGTTCGGTATCACTTTCCCAGGAATCTGTTAGCAACGATCAAGATATTTATATTTTTGGACTCTCTCCAGATTGTTACTTTCGACGAGTACGGTCGACTGAGGTTTGGGTCCACTCCTGACAGCCATATACTATTAATGTCTAATTAATATTCGACATCATCATTCAAGGTTACACCACGATGTTTTCCTTGGCAGCAATACCGCTATTGTTACCAAATATTCACAAATGTATGTAAACTTAGATATGACAGTCAAGAGTACAGACAGCGGCGATCAAGCTACACATTGACAGATCATCTTCCATATGGAGGCCATATTCGAACAAAAGTATATAGCTTGATTGTACACGCTGCTACCTAAATTAACATTTACATAATCATCATTTCAAGTGTCAATTTTCAATGATATTAAATTTCTCGTATTACATTCAAGACATTAAAGTCAAAGTCAAAGATTATTTATTCCATACATTGATCTATATGTAAAATAAATTTACGCTGACCTCCCTGAGAAGAACGAGCAAGAAACTCTAGGGATTGCTCTTTTCAAATAAACTTAAATGCTATGGAATACACTTTAAATCAAATTTGTGTGGATTCTGGAGCCGTGTCATCTTTCCATACATTTTTATCTAACACGTAGTCTTCAATTTTGTAATATGATTTTTCGATCAAAATATTTTTAATGTAGTTTTTAAACTTAGGAAACGATAAACTTAATATACGCTCCGGAATCTTATTGTAAAAGCCGTAAAAACGTATACAGTTCTCCATAAAAGAGTTATTTACATTGGTTAAACGTAATCGTGGTACCATGAGTTTGGACGTAGCTCTAAGATTAATATTATGGATATCTTCTTTCTTATTGAAATTATGTATATTTTTACGGGCATATAAAATATTTGAGTAAATGTACTGTGCTGCCACAGTCATGATACCAGTCTCCTTAAACTTTTCTCTGAGAGAAACCCGAGAGCCTAGACGGTACACAGAACGAATCGCTCGTTTTTGCAATACAAATATGGTTTGAATTACATTATACTATGGAAGTAACTAAAGTAAACTAGTCTAGAAGTACTAACATCGGTAAGCTCACGTATTCTGCGGACTGCGTATGCAGCGGAGCTTAATCTGCTGGCCAGGGAAGATATATGTGGAAACCATTGAAGTTGACTATCTAAGGTCACTCCCAAGAAGACTGCTTTATTAACAAGTTCTAACTTTTCTCCGTTTATTTTTATGCTTGGACTAGTCGATTTTACGTCAGGTAATTCAAATTTAACACATTTTGTCTTCTTGGCATTAAGCAATAAATTGTTAGCATTAAACCAATAAACTACCTTAGAGAGGCTATCATTAATATGGTCATAGTGTTATCATAAACGTGCGCTTTACAGTCTATCGATATAATAATTGTACGTTTATTTGTAAAAAAATACTCGTTAAAGTATTCTTTTTAGGCGACTGTTTAGTTTCACATGTTTTCTATGTTACATGGGCTGCAACTTCTAAATATACGAAAATGTTTATTTAAAACTTAGCTAACTTACTATATATGACATTAAAAACAAACTGTATATTATTTTACATAAATCGAGTCCATAATTGCTGCTTGCTACTCTGAATACGTCATCAAGGTGATAATCAGTAAGCCGATTTCCATATATGTTTTTGCATATTTCATTTCGGAATACGATGATTCACAAAGACTCGTTGATTTATTTATTTATTTATTCATTAATTCATTCATTTATTCATTCATACATACATTATTTTTTTATTTATTTGTACATTTTAGGATAATTCACGCACAAATAATACAATTACAACATTATATATATCAGCTAGAAGTTCTTACTCACATTCATATTGCATACTTCTCGATATGGTGGAAAAAAAATAAATTATACCGTTGTACGCGGAAAGGCTCCAAAGCAAAGAATCAAATATGAGAGAACCTGAATATGGAAAATATGAAAGAGTGATCAACGGTTTGCAAAAACTATAATACAGGGGGGCGGGGGGGATTTTTGTGCATTTTTATGAGATACACCCTGGTCAATTTCCGCGGGAAGTAAAAAATTTTCGAAATTCAAACTAACAAAATGGCCGCCGTACAAATTTCAAAGCCTCCTATTACGGAAACTATTAGAGATAGGTAGAAGGTGCTCGAAGGAATGTTATAGAAGGTAACACTGGTCAACTGCCTGGGTTAAAAAAAATCAAGATGGCGATTTCAAAACAGCGGCCGAAGAAAAACTTGCTTCGATCCGGCTGAAAATTGGCATGCGAAGGTCTTTAGAAGCCCTTAATCATAATTTGGGGTCAAAATTTTCTTTTCGTCATTTGTACCAGCCACAGACTTGCCAGAATGTCTAACCCTCTTCCGATATTCAGGCACGTCTTGGTACAAGCAAAGTTACAATCATGCCTTGTGCATCAGCATAGAACACACGTACCAAATTAGTATAAGTAGCTCATACAAAATGTAAACCTCACTCAGTCAACCAGAGTCAGTCAATCCTCATTCAGTATCCAGTAAACTCTCATCAAATATCTACAACATATATATTTTATTTATACCATGTAAAACATGGTAAATCATTTTTTAATATGGCTGCCATATAAGGGTCTTTTTCGTTAAAAGTAGCTGCCGAAAGAGATTTGCTTTGATTCGACTGACAATTGGCATGTGAAGGCCATAATAATTTGTGCTCAAAATTTGTTTTAAGCTACTTTCAAATATGGCCGTCATTGAAGCGTTTGTTGGCGGCAGAAAAATATTGCTCAGATCCCTTTGAAAATTGGCATATGGGGGTGTCCCAGAATGCTTGATAATAATTTGTGATCAATATTGGTTTTTCGCCATTTTTAAATACGGCCGCCATACAAACTCTTTTAGCGGCAGATAAAAATTTGCACTAATTCGATTGAAAATGGACATGTCGGGGTCTTTATGAGTGTTTAATAATAATTAGTGGTTAAAATTTATTTTTCACCATTCTTCAATATGGCTACCATACAAACTTTTTGGCGATAGATACAAATTTCTTCTAATTCGACTGAAAATGACATGGCATCATAATTTGGGGTAAAAATTTTGTTTCCGCTGTTTTTCGATATAGCCGTAATTTATTTATGTAACTTGCTTTGCTCGAACTGAAAATTAGCACGAAAAGATTTTTAAGATTGTTTGATAATAATTAGTGGTCATAATATATATTTGTAATTTTTAAATATGGCCGCCATTAAAGAGCTATTTAAATTTTTTTAAAACAAAGCCCTAAGTGCCGAGGCCGCAGGCCGAGTTCCGCGGAGGGCGAAGCCCGAAGCGTCTGCACGCCTTCGTATAGAGGTAATTATATACGGAGGCGTAATAGATTACGAGTACAAGATCTCACAATTGTATAAATGTAAGGCATACTTCCCGATGTAGTGGAAATAAGATACTTATTATAGCATTGTTGTATCTCAACCATATCTGTTAGATTCCATTTTCTTGAAAGCCATGCCAACGAGAAGTATTTAGGGGGAAAAAATGCCAAACTACTGCCGAATTTCCTGTACTATGAATACCAATCAACGATAATCCAGGATACTCAGACAAAAACCAACTTAGAAATGTTCGTTTCTTAAATTAGTCCAAATCGGGAATCGACCTCCTCATCAAGCGCCCATAGTACTAACTGCTGTGCCACCGAAGAGCGTGAGCCGAGGCCGACCCCACCTTAGGTGGGGTACAGGGCTCGTACTTAAATATGAGTAATCCAATGCCCTTTATGAATTTCCACCTACATGAAACAATATAAATGCTTAGCAAGTCAAAAAGAGATTTTAAGAGAAAACAAAGAATACAGTCACTAAATTAAAAACAAATAAAATAAAAATACTAAAATAATAGACAATTAAACGAACAAACCAGTGTATTCATCGCCAATCACGTGATATGCCAAAGTGACGTTTGGTCATTTGATGCGAATATCGTGAGAAGCAGGTGGGCATTTGTTTTTACAGTAATATATTTTTAGCATTGACTTACAATTATATGGACGTCGGGTCCGCGCTAAAAAGTGTCCGCACTTGTAAGGCGCTAAAATCGTATACAGAGCGCGACAGTCTTCATTTGTTCTACTGACAGCGCGATACTGCGATGACATTACAATTTAAATTTCGAATAGGTTGACTTGGGACATTTTTTTCGTGGTTTTTGTATTAGACCCGTCGTCCATTTATTTGTAAGTCAATGATTTTTAGGTATTAATTTCCAAAATTTGGTGTAGTTTTTCCTCTCTCTTGTCTTTAAAAATAGCTTCCATATTCCTATCGCACTTAAATTCAATAAATTCATCGAATAACTTTGAGGTTTGTATAATCAAATCCCAATGCAGTTATTAGTGTTATAGTTTCATTTTCTATGTGCCAGGGATTATCTTTGAATGAAATTTTAAAAACTAAAAAACTCATACTTTTAAAAAGCACCTTTCTAATAATAGTGTTTCGGGCCGTGTACATACTAGCTTATTTTCGTTACCTACACTGCTACGCCGTAGCACCGTAGCTATTTGCGTAGTAGTTTATCATTATCGCTTTTGACGCATAGGTTTTGTACACTTAATTCGTTGTAAAAAAACTTATTTCGTTGTTAGCGGCAAAGAGTAGAGTTGTTATATGTCCCTTTGCTCAAACCTTTGCAAAGGAGTGGGTTTAGGCTATAACCCTTCACGCTGGTCAAGAACGGGTTTGTGACATCACCCGTTTTTAAGGGTTCTGAATATTTTTCTAAAGGTTTCATTACAATCTTTTTCTTTTACAATTAGTGAAATTTGTCGAAATTTTAGTCGTTGTCCATTCAGTTGATGACCAACCGTTGTCTACGACTGAACTTCGACCATTGAAAAAAGCAGTAAATTATATTACAATGAATTATTTAATAACAAATTTAACGCAATGCACCACTTGTTTCTCCAGTGCGCCGCTTATGTTACATTTTCACCATATAATCAACACTGAGGTTTTCTTAAATTGTTATTAAATCAAGGACGTGTAATATTGAGGGCAACAAAAAGATTTACTAAAAAAAGTCGGTCGTAATATTTTGTTACGCCTTTGAATAAGTGATGTATGTAGACGTCATTTTCAAGTGAATAAATTCTACTTTCACCGAAACTAGTTGTTACAGACCAGAACAAAAGTCTAGATGGTTCTTATTGTCTTCCATTGCCATTGTTAATGTTCAGTTTCTGTGTTGATTATGTGAACGTTGTACGTAGCTGTCAGTTATTGTATTGTTCCTTATTATTGGTTATTGTGTTATTTAAACAGAGGGAGAACTGTTAGGTGACGTCAAACAAAGGAATGTCGTCAACATTTCTCACGGAGTCAAAAAGATTGCGAACGATAAATCTCAAACTGCGTTAAGTTCTTGTTTCTTTTACTGGGATTTATTGTCTCGTTGAGTGGTCATACAACGTTTAAATTGGTTTTTAACACAGGAGGATCATGGAATTAAGATTCTTATTGAAGATTAATTAATTAAATAGGATAATTAATTAATGAGTAATGTAAACACAAAGTATTTTTGTAGGAACATTTGCGAAACCAAAAACCTGACGTCGCGTAGCCAGCGCGTCCCCTAACACTTGATTTTCTTGAACGTAATGATAGACAATTTATTTTTATAAATGATCGACACACGCAAGGCCACAATCTCACCTGATGTTAAACGACGACGTGACCGACGATGGTACGCGTTTGCCTAAAAAATGCCTATTCACTCTAGCCCCGAATAGCGCCAAATTGTACTTTTCGGTAAACACAGATAGTAGAGTATTCCATTTCTTTGCGTATGCATCAGAAAGGAGGAAAGAAAGCGCTTACTGCGAACCTTCTAGTCGACCGAAGGAGGAACGGTGAGGGCGGAACTAAATTGAAAAGTTCCTACAAGAGCGATGGTAAGTTAAATAATTAGTAGATTCAGCGTTACTTCGCAGAATTGTTGTTAATAAAATGGAAGTAAATTAATTTGCTATATTTCGCTAAATTTCTTAAGTCAATAGTTGAACAAATAATAACCCTTGAGGATGCCTCGTAGAAAGACAAAACAAGTGCCGGGTATATTTTTGGTGGTGTTGGTGACTGTGGTTGCATTTGTGTTATTTATTTCATGCGGAGGGAGGATGAGAAAACAAAATTATGTAGTAAAGCGTAGTACGGGAGACAGAGGTAAATTAAAGATATCCAAGATAGGTATTTATTTGGTAACATGACGCCGGGTGTACAACGAACGAAGGGAGGCTCTTCCCTCTAGATGACAAATAGCTGAAATCCCATGCGCTCGATCCTAGTAAGATGCGGGTGCAAGTGCAACAGCTAGTGTGAACAATATCTTTTATTAGCGATAGGTACTGCTATGAACGTTGTCATCAATTTTTTGCTAGGGTCGTCCCGAAATTAGATTTGGGTAACATGTTGAATCCTTTTCACCATCATCTTCTAGCGCTGGTCAAGTTAAATAATCGTCTATGATAGTTATTCCTTAATGGAAAATGTTAACATCGCGATTTAGGAAATGATAAAAATGCGCCAGTGCCATCTAGCGGTGTGCGGCAGAACTATATTTGTGTAGTTGCGTACGCATATGTAATTTTGTTACATTAATGAAAAAACAAATAACACAAGTGCAGCTATTTTGCAATATAACAACAAACGCGTAGAAGCGCTGCAGCCAGGTGACTACTAATTTTCAATCAATATTTAGAAGCGCAGTTACAGCGCCACTGTTGCGACAAGCGCGTGCCACTTTTGCAGTCACAATAACTGAACAAAAAATTACTGAAGCGCCTCAGACGCGCCGCTGCAGCGCTTCTACTAGCTAAGTTGTAGGCACCCTTAACCTTCGGATTTGCAAAGTAGCAAATTAATTGATTTCCATTTTTATCGATGTAGAAGTTGTCACTCACGCAACCTTGCAACGGCGGCCATCGTCAATTGACACTTTATCGAGTGACGTGTGGCTGTGAGCCACAGTATTCACCATAGATATAGAAAAAAGGGTATTCACCTGTCTTATTGAAATCCATTTATATCATTGTATAATTGATTATTGGTTGATTTAAAACACTTTAGATTCTTCGGTCCCATTTAAGGAAATTAGGCGTTATTGAAATTTTTATTGAATTGATAAATAAATAAATAAATGTTTATTTCAGTAATACAATTAACTTTACATTAACAGTGGATGGTACCTCCTATTAAGCTTATCAAGTCTGTGTCAGAAGGCACCGCTCTTCCATAGCTATAAATACATATTTAACATTTTTAACTTATACTTAATGTAGTGTTTAATTTTTACATTTCCAAACATCGACAAAAACAAAACAAACAATTTTTTTTTTAACAATTTTCAATTTTCTTAACTTCTAATTTTAAATTTAATATGAATCTTAAAACGTATGTGTGTGCATTTGTATATGAAAAATTATGTGTGTGTGCGTGCGTGTGTGTGTGTGTGTGTGTGTGTGTGTGTGCGTGCGCGTGCGCGCGCGCGTGTGTGTGTGTGTGTGTGTGTGTGTGTGTGTGTGTGTATATGTATGTGCGAGTGTGTGTATGTATGTGTGAGTGAGTGAGTGTGAGTGTGTGTATGTATGTATGTGTGTGTGTGGGGGGGTGTCTGTGTGTATGTGTGTTAACCTGTTGCCATAGATTAGGAAAGTAGTGTTTTTAAAGCAACTGTTCTAATAGATCTTCGGTTTCCTCATACGATTTCGACTGTAGCCATTTTGATGTAACTTTTTTGCAGTCTCTATAACTTTTGGCGTATATTTCTAATTCCTTATTAATTAAATTGTACAAATGGGCCGATCGTTTGCTGAATTGTCTGTTTGCAAATGTTGTATTTACTTTTGGTACTTGTGCCACAATGTCTTTCCTTCTCCTCTTCGAAATATTTAGATCATATTTTAGAGACCTATGTTGTCTGAGTACAGTTTGAGTGATGTAGAGTTTCCTTACAGTGGCTAAATTTGATAGTTGATACAAACTGCTAGTGGCAAATCGTCTTTTTTTAAAATACATTATTTTAAGCAAATTGCGTTGCGCACGTTCCAACTCGAGAAAACGAGTTTTAGCAGCTCCACCCCATACAGGAATACAATAAATCAATACAGATTGAACCAAACTCACGTATATTTCCTTAAGTATATCCCTAGACGACGAGTCTCGCGGACCAGCGACTGGTCCTGGCACTACATATCTTAGTGTTAAAAATCCAATTAAGTTTTCTTACTCTTTTAATGACATGTTCGAGGTGTGGATACCACGAGAGTCGCTGGTCCACAAGAACACCCAAATATTTTGATTGTGCAATTTTAATGATAGAAGGGCATGAGCAGTTACTGGTGTTACCTGTGGTTTTGCAATTATGAATCTTTAAGTGAAAATTATTTTTAGGCTGAGTATCATTATTTATACTAAAACAGATGTAGTTTGTTTTATTAGTATTTAAGGTAAGAGAATTGTTAATTAACCATCTGTTTACACGCTCCAGTCCCCGTTCTGCACTAGACTTCAGAGTATCCCAAGAATTATCAGTGAATACAATGGCTGTATCATCAGCATAAGAGAAAATATTAGCGTTCTTGATCTGTAAATCACATAGGTCATTTATATATATAAGAAAAAGCGTAGGACCAAGAACGCTACCTTGGGGTACGCCATACAAAACCTCTTCGCACCTACTGATGTGGTTATCTAATTTCACTGTTTGCTTCCTATTTGTCAAGTAATCAATGAATATACAAAGTGGAGTACCTCTTATACCTATCTTTTCTAATTTGTGTACCAGTATGGAGAGAGAGACAGTGTCAAATGCTTTTTTTAAGTCCAAAAATACTGACAAACATTTCTTACTTTTGTCAAGTTTTTCTGTAACCAGAGAACTCAAGGAGATTACTGCATCCTCCGCAGATCTTCCACGCTGAAAACCAAATTGGTTTACAGACAATATATTGTTTTTATTTAAATAGTCTAGTAATCTTTTATTGAGTAATTTTTCCAGTATTTTAGATATCACTGATAATACAGATATAGGCCTGTAATTATTGACATCGTCTCTGTCTCCACTCTTATACACAGGAGTTATAGTTGACAACTTAAGAAGTGTCGGAAAAATTCCTTTATCAAAACAGAGGTTTGCAGCATAGGTAATAATGGGAACAACTACGGAATTTGCAGATTTTAAAAATGCTGTAGGGATATTGTCCCAGCCTGGCGCACTACTCGATTTTAGGTTCCTAATTATACTGTTTACTTCATGTTCGTCAGTATGCAGGAGAACGAAGGAGTTGATTTGTGTTGGTAAGTTTTTTAGATAAGTTTTCAGTTCATCATTCGGTGTTTGTATTTGCTGAGCAAGTTGCTTGCCAATATTAACAAAAAACTTATTTACATAATCCGCAGAGGCAGAGGGAGTCAATTTCAAATTCGTCAGTTCTGTGTTGGTGGATTTATTGTTACTAGTATACGTAATATTTTTAATATTTTTCCATAATAGTTTATTATTTTTGACTGAATTTTTTAGTATTTCTTTTTCGTAGTTTCTTTTTAGCTTCTTTATAAGATTATTACAGTAATTTCTGTATCTATTGTAGATTCGTTTATTATCTTCATCAAATGGATTACTACGGCATTTTAGTTGAAGTTTATTTCGGGTTCTAATACAACGCAGGACACCCGGTGTGATCCATGGTTTTATTATGCGGTGATTACTTGGTATATTGGTGATTTTCGTGTTATTATTTAATGTTTCTGACAAAGCGTGAATCAAGTCATTTATGACCTTATTTGGGTCATCACAATAGAAAGGACTTGCTAGAATTTTCATTTTTAATTGTTTTAAAGCTTCTTCAAAGTTTATAGTTGTTTTAGTTTTTTTCACAGTGTAACTATTTTTAATTTTAGAAAGTGATAAAAGCGTTGTATAATGGTCAGTGGTAGTAGTGTTCAATACAGCCACTGTTGCTCTAAGCATTTTAGTGTTTATCCTTAACATGATATGGTCCAGACAATTTTTACCACGAGTTGGTATAGTGTGGCCTGATAGTATACCATGCATAGACAACATATTTAAATAGGACAACATATTTCTTTGCTCATATGGTGGTACTTCATGTTTAGGAGTTATGTTAATATTTATATCACCCGCTATTATAATACTTCCGCTACTTGTGTTTAAACTTTCAAGGTGAGTGCTTAGTGAGTTAATAAAACATTCCGCATTGTTATTTGCTGGGGATCTGTATATACCTAAAACTATGCAGTTCAACATTTCAAGCTGTAAACAAGATGCCTGTTCCAAATTAATTTCAGTAGTTTTATGCTTCAATGTATTCTTTACATAAATAACCACCCCGTCGTTTTGGTTACGCTGACATGTCGTGAAATAAGAGTAATAATTAGGTAACAATGGTAGCTGTTTGTTCAAGTTAATCCTACATTCAGTTAATATTATAACATCCGTGTTAAAACTGAGTCGGGAAATATTAAGTAAAAAGTCGTCAAAGTTGCAATAGATACTTCTAATGTTTTGAGAGATCACAGTAAAGTCACATTTCTTTACATTTAAATATTTATTAAGCGCCGTAATATCACATTCCAAAGAGTGTGCGATCTCTAAGCTATCAATGTCATTTATTGTTAGTAAAGTATCATTCATATCTATCTAGCTGAAGAATTAGAACGTCAAAAGAGAAGGGGCAAAGCAGTAGATTAGGGTTATTATTAATTTTAATCGTACAAAGGAAAAAGATTAATGTATCAGTCTGTAGGTCGAGGATGTAGAGGTGTAATGTATTTTTAAGTAATGTGTTTGTGTGAGTATGAGAGAGACGAGAGTAAAGTAAGAATGATAATGAGAGAATGTGGGGATTTGTTCGTGAGTTGATGTGGTATAAGTTTACAAATGACTGTATGAGCAAACAATTGAATAGAGAGATAAAATATAGAAATCTAGCAGATAGTCAGGATTGCGATATAAGTTGGTGTACTTGATCTTCGCTTCTAATTACGATTACTGGTGATTGCTCAGATTTTCTAACGTACACCTTACCGTAACTAGTCCAGCAAAATTTGTATCCTTTAGTCTTTTTGAGGTCTCGAGCCAGGAAAAACAGACGTGAAGCATGGGCAGTTAGGTGCTCGGATACATAAACTGGAGTGTCCTCTTGAGTCTTGATTCCCAAATGCTTGGCACATATCTTATTTTTATTTTTCACGTTAAAGATCTTAGTCATTCTCAGGAAGTCAGCTTTCAGTAAAGCCGAGTTAGTTTCAATAATTATTGGTGTATTCCTTTGTTCAGGCTTTCCACGTACTCTGTAAATATCCCTGATGTCCGTTTTCTTAATTTCGCAGTTAACCGTTTTTGATAGGCCAGCAATCATTTCAATTAAATCATCTTTATTCTCATTTTCTTTTTTAGGGACATTTTTTATCTCGAAGTTAGCTTTGCGGCTACCCAGTTGAAGGTCCTCCACTTTATTTTCCAAATACGAAATATACTGCCTGTCGTCCTTAGCATTATTTTCTAGCACCGTAATACGGCTTTTCAATACTTGATTTTGCGAGGCTAGGAACTCAATTGAGTTCTCAATGTTAATATTCGATTTTTGTACTTCTTTCATAGTGGAGTTCATATCGGCGAGTTCACTTTTTTGAGTATTTGTAAAAAATGTCATTAATCTTCTCATCTCCTCCTTAAAATCATTTAATTGGTCCCTCAGTAAGTCATTCGGTTGTGTATCCTTATTTTGTTGGCGCAAAGTTACAAAGTTCGGAGGTGTCGTCTTGTCATCAAAGTATAGCTCATCCAGTTGTGTTTGCTGATCACACTGCTGGCGGAGGATTCCATGACCAGTAGGAGATGAATTTTTGTCTCCTTCCGATATACAAATCGACATGTCAAAGTCAGATACGGTTGAGTTGCGATTTTCTTCCATATTGTACTAGGAATATAGAAGCAATCAACAATTTGTTACAAGCTGCGTAAGCACTTTGTATTACAAGCTGCGTAAGCGCTTGCACATAGGTGGAGACAGTCTTAAGAAGGCACCGCCCACACAACTTAATTGATCGACGTCACAGTTGAGGGAGGAGTCGGTAGCGTTAAGGGCGGGTAACAAGTTCGATATGTTGCACTAGTAGGAGTAAATCCACCTGCGGCTGCGCAAATTTGCACACTATCACAATTTACTATTGAAAGCACTACGCACACATCGATCCAAGTGAGAACGGATCACGTAACTCCTAGACACTTATGAATCCCCAATTTCACTTCGGATTTAATTTACAAATTTAAATTTAAACTTTTTTGGATTAAAATGGCAACAGAGCAGTAAAACGTCTACACCTTGCGGCGGTCCGGGGGGAAGAGGGCGGGGATTGATATTCTTTTATTGAATATCAATCCAATAAAAATTTAAAATTAGTATTGTTACAATTACCCATAGACCATGTACGGGCTGGACAAAAATACCCCTGATCCTACAAACCCTTTTAAATGTTTGCAGTCAACTACGTAGCATCTTTTCTGTATCGTATCTAGTAGTATGAAAACAAAGTTTATTCCAAAAATATAATGTAGAAATTATACGCAACATTGAACGAATATAAGTGTCATTGTTGTCATTTTCACACTGTTCCGGCTTAGAACAAAGAACTCAGAGTAGCTGTGGCTTCAACAGAAGCGAGCTTCCTGGACCATTGTATTCGGTCTTCCAATTCCACAAAACAGACACTATGTGGGATATATATGTGCACAGTTGACTACGGTGATCCAATGTTACTGTATAACTATAGTAGTTTTTGATAGGTCACGACCTCTCTGGTGGTTTGCACATAGGTTTTCATGGTGTCGTCTTCTTTGTGATCTCGGGTTCAATTCGCAGCTGGGTCAAGTTAGAAAAACTAACTTTTCTATATTGTCCCAGGTCTGGGTATTTGTGGTACCGTCGTTGTTCCTAATTTCCATAACATAAGTACTTTAGTTACTTACTTTGGGATCGGAGCAACGTGTGTCATGTCGTATAATATTTATATTATACTTAGTAAGATGGACAATATACACGGTCGTACGCCACACATAAAAAAAAACTTTAAAAGTCGAAAGGTCAAAAGCTGTGACTATTGATTCAGGCACGCGTTTGAGATTCATTTAAACAATCGAAGCTAAAAAAACCATCTACATTAGTTCGACAGGTAAGGCAAAAAAAAGCCGCGTGAACCCAATACCAATATCCGCAAGAAGCACACAAAGAAATTTGTAAGGTCTGCTGACACAATCCGTACCGCTCTGCCAATCAGTTGGCAGATAGTACCTACGTTGAGGCAACAGTCGCTGGTTCGAATTCAGTCAGGTCAAAGTACTTTTTCTTTGTGTTTCTACGATGTTTGTATCTATATAATGATAACAAACTAGTAGTATTTTCACAAAAAATAGATGAATATCATACTAAAAACATTATGATATTCTAACTGCTAAAATTAATATAAAAAAATATATTAACTGCCTCCGTGGTCGAACGGTTACCATGCTGGACTGCTACGCAAAAGATCCCGGGGTCGATTTCCGTGCCGGGAGAAATATTTGTATGACCTACATTAATTTCTGGTTGCCTATGTGTGTGTCCATGGCACCCGCGATACAGGGTTTCACTAGTGCCATGAGTGTGTGCGCGTTATTATTTAATAAAAAAATCCTACACGTGTTTAATTATGTTATGTAACGTATAGTGATCACAACAGACTTTGTGACTTAAGGCTGGCCAACACCTCAAAAGGTAGCCTTGAGAGCAAAAAAAGATGAGAGAAACCGAGAAACGTCGTTAGTTCTCGATCTGACGCACGCGACCACCGACACGTGGAATGCGACCTCCAGTGATATAATCCCAATTGTTTTGTTCGTGAACAGGTTCATGACAGCCAGTCTCGTTAACAATTTGAAGCGTTTGGGTTTCTGTGCACGTTTCTGATACAGCACGTAACATTCGCCGGTTTTTGAACCTGAGTCCCGGACCGTGGCCGGTTATGACATTGATTGTCAGGAAATACTGGCTTTCCCATTAAAAACCCAAAATTTATCTTGTAGGCCTAATAAAGTCTAAAATGGATAACCGAAAATAACAATACACCAGCCGCGATTTAGTTAGCAGACTACTTCAATATTAACTCTTATGAGGTTTTAACATTCAATGAAGCAAAGTTATTTCAATTTGATTAAAATTTCGGCAATACAATTCAGGTATATGTGTAAACGTTATCCGTCGCTATTGCATAGATGTTCATGCCTCGACTATCAACGGTCACCGGTTTACAATTATTGCAACGAACTTACTGGACGATACACTGTCGTTATTTATAAAGATCTTAAACCTAATAACAATAGTAAGTAGTAATATTTAAATCTTTAATTTTATTGAAAATTATAATGTTTTTGTTACCATGATATTGGTCTATTTTTTAACCGACTTCAAAAAAGGAGGAGGTTCTCAATTCGACTGTATGTTCTTTTTTTTGTATGTATGTTACGCGATAACTCCGGTATTTGTGAACCGATATCTATGATTCTTTTTTGTTGGAAAGGGGGTACTTCCATAGCGGCCCCATTTCATTTTGAAGGAAATCATCCACCTCGAAAAGTGGCTGTTCACGCATGAAGATTCATTTTTATAAATAGCGCCTAACCTAACTTGAATTTAGGACAAATTATTTTAATGGTTAATTTTGCTATTTCTCCAATTCAAGGCGTTTTTCTCTCAATATACTTTGAGTAGTGAGAACCGATTATTATTATCTCCAGTGTCAAGTCCCGTATAGTGGCGAACTAGGGGATATTTCAATAAAACTTAACAAATAGACGTAATTCCACGTACTTTTGAGATTGGTTTTTTTAGTACTCTGTACTGATTTTGTTTTTATGAAAATACTCAATGAGTTTGTTATTATTATTAATACAAAAATCGAAAATACAAAGAAAAATTCCTCCGAACCAGTGTCTGCTGCCTTACCTGGCTACAGGAGTCAGTAGATCTTGCGAATTTCTCCATGCGCTTGTTAAATTGTAGCTTTCGGCAAACACAGACGCCGTGTGTGCCATTCTTTTGCCGCATAAGGAAGGATAAAACAATACCCTTACTGTCATGTTAAATTTGATTAGCATTCTGAGATCAAACAATCGCGCATTACTAAATGTATCCGACACGAAACCAAAAAGCAGTCCATGTTTTTAACATATTTACGTCAAAAATGTATTCTTTTTTTGCTAAATTACTAAGGCTTTTGTTAGCCATAATGCCAAAAGAACTATGAATAAACCGAGAGAAGTGCAATATTTTAGATTTTACTGCAGCGAAAAATGAAATAAATGGGTCTGACAGTGAATAAAACGGCACAGATAAATGGCAGGGTAAAATTTTGAAATAAAAATAGAAAAATAGACAGGCGACGGGCGGAGAGGGGTTGGGGGGATCGCTCGCAACAAATTGTATGGTGCAGCGACGTTCGATGCTCGTTATTGAACTCACTGTGACACATGGAAGTAGTACTCTACTGGAATAGGCGAAAAATATACTATATATAAGTATAATATAAGTTTTCAAACTAGGAAACCAACCAGCTGCATATTATAATACTCATCTGGGTGATTACAACCAGATGAAAAATAAACATGTAGACGAAACTTGTTTATATAAAAATGTGTTTATTAGTATGTATCTCAACCCTCTTACGCCTGCGTGGTACAATCTTTAGGGTACCGTTCAACGGCTTGACGTATAGTTTTTTATTTTATTTTTTAATAACGCCCACACTCAACATAGCGCTGCACTAGGGAAACCCTGCGTCACGGGTGCCATTGACACACTCATAGACAACCACAAATTACACACAAACTTACGAGAGAAATAAATATAGGCCATACAAATATTTCCCCCGGCCAGGGAATCGAACCTGGGACCTCCGATATAGTAGCCGTTCGGCCACGATGGCAGTTGTAAATTCAGTAACATCTATTCCGTGCTCTCTAAATCCTTGCCCGATGTCAGTGTCAAGTGTGGCGTGGTGCAAAAACGGACACGGTCGCGGCGATTCCGCCCGGCCACGTGCTGGCCCGACTGATATAATATCTTTTATATCAAAGTTGCAATACCGGACGCTATTGCCCACTGGGAACACTGACGTATTGTTAACGTAGACTCGATATGACGTAGAAATTCACAAAGGGCACTTGTGGGTCGATGATGCTATTGCTTTTTGTCTAGTGTGTATTTTTAGGGAGTTACCACACTTATCGACTCGAAATCGCATTAAGCCGTTCGGAACAAGCTTTATGGTGCTGATCGACAGTGCCGAGAAGCGAACGGCAACATCGAAGTGCGAAGCGCGGCGAAGACGCTCGAACGGTTTCATCTGTGCCCGAATGACTGCGTGGACTGCGAATCGGCTTAAAGCGACAAGTATGGTAAAACACGATCGCCTCAAGTCGATTCCGAGTCGATAAGTGTTTTGACTCCCTTAATGACTTTGGAGGCTTACGATAAATTTTCAAATGAAATTAAATATAACAATAGTTGTATATAATTTAAGATATCATTATTTAATTACCACTGTGATATGACTTTCTACAATATTTGGAGGATTCTTACAATTTTTTTATTTTATGAACAAGGCAATTGTTAAATTTACAATTCATTTTATTTTATTTTGTTCGTGTAACTAATTGGATCAATTAATGTCTACTACATAAACTTTGAAAACTTTGTTTGCCTCAAGGCGGGTCACAATCATTCAAAATATGTTCTTGTAACGATTTTATGTACGTATGTCACAAAGATAAAAATGTATATTAAGTATATTTTGTCATTGTCATGCTCGTCATAATAATGTTACAACAATTTTATTTCGCGTTGCAGAAATAAAGTTTCCATTTAAAAAATTCAATTTCCTCGCAGTATCTTTGCAGCTTGTTTTATTTTCTGTCACAGCTAGAGAGGCACAGGCGTCATAAGTCATAGTGTATATGGAAATGCAGAGTATCCTCTTTTTGCGGTGTTACTCGGCCGTGATTTTATTGATATGCCAGTTGAGTTTGTGTCTACGGTGAGGACAGCTAACAACGCAGAAGATAGTCTAAAGTCCTTTTTAGTAGCAGTAGAACTCTCTGTGAAAGAGTCCGTCCATGGAAGTATTGCCACCTTATCTATTTCTGCCGCCAAGCCGTGATGTGAGCATTACTGTGTTCCGGTTTTGAAGGGTAAGGGTGCTGGTGAAATTACAGGCACATGGGACTTGTCAACTGTCTCAGGGTGACCTTGTTACCTTACCTGTGTCCCTTAGTTCTTCACGATTTAAAGCTCTAAATGGCACTGCAATTGTTATGGACAGGCGTGTCGCTTACCACCAAGTTTGTTCGTCTGGTCACTTGGTATTATATAAAAAAAACCATCGTACAATGTTACTATAGTATATAGGATTGCTTTTATTATTTCGAAATAATTAAAACGAACAACTTTTGTAGTACTTTGTAGTACCACTTCTCAGCTTGGGGAAGAATGAAAAGAAGAAGTGGAGAGATGAACTGTCGAATTATACACGGCTTGAGAGGATACGCCATTAAAAAAGAAGATTAGAAGGGAACAGAGAAGGCTCTTGTCTAGCAGCAGATAGTGCAGGATGTTTAAAAAAGTTTTTTTACAACGCTACGATTCTGGATGTATTACAGAGTAGTAAATACTTGATAATCCACTGCTTCGAATGTAAGCTGTGCGTGCACAGAAAGTAGACTTCTTAAGAATTAAGTATCTACACTTTATTCCGTAAATAAATAACTCCAGATTTCTTATTTAGAAGCCTTATACTTCTATTTACTACGCATAATGTCTTACTTAAGCAGGAGATTTCTGTGTCCCTTA
This sequence comes from Hyposmocoma kahamanoa, assembly GCF_003589595.1. Lineage (NCBI taxonomy): Eukaryota > Metazoa > Arthropoda > Insecta > Lepidoptera > Cosmopterigidae > Hyposmocoma > Hyposmocoma kahamanoa. The sequence continues at coordinate 476,674 of NW_020653710.1, read as the reverse complement.
CTGTAAAATTTAACCTTCTTTCTTTTGTTGTTTCTGTGTGTGTATTTAGTTATTTCTTTTTTTTTCTATCACTTTGTTTTCTTGTAATCAAGTCATAATCATTCATCATAACATGACCCCAATTAAAAATTAAAATAACTTTAAGAAAGTTGGAAATAACTTTGGATTGTAAAGAATGACAAACATCTAACAACACTTTGCCTTACCTCGTCACGCCTCACATCGCCTCGCATCGACCAAACTTCGGGATAACAAGTACGTATTGCTTTTGTTGTGGTAACTGTAGAGTTGCGATTCTACAAGAGTTGTTGGACGACTAAAATACGACATAAGTTTCCGACAAGTTGGGCGAGCGAGTCTCCGACAGTGAGTCACATGTTGACTTCGCTTTACTAATAGAGGTAAGTACAAATGGGGAAGTAATTCTTAAACTTGTAAGAAACCTGTCTTTGCTCTTTGTAATTATAGGTTAATAAAAAACAAAAAACTATATTACAAACATTTTGTCGGCTTTATAGAAAGACTTTTTTCAGCACCACTTAAAAGTAAGTGGTGAGAACCTGTCAAGATCAAAATATCTGTATGTAGTGTAACCGTTAAGTTAAATATATTTTTTTTATAAAAAAAAGTGCGCATTTGACCTCTATCTCACCTGATGGAAAGTGACGACGAGGTCGACGATGTAGTGTGCACACCTGAGTAATGCCTATTCACTCTCGTCTTGAAAGACCCAAGGTATAGCGTTCAGGAAATAAGTCCGCAAACACGGAACTCCACTCTCTAGCCCGCTTGCCTTATAAATGTGGAAGCGAAATGCTTCGCGAAACCTGGAAATATCCATAACATAGGATTGGAACTCCAGCCTACGTCCAGTTTCCCGATGATGGAAAGGGGAAGGCGGATATATGTTGTAGAATACCGATAAGCAGGCAACTTCATGGCGGTGTTCAAGGCTCTGCAGCCTTATGTATGTCTGAAGGACAGGAGCTATGTATTCTGGTAGTTACTTTAACGGGTTGTGGTTATTCACTTTGTTTTATTGTATCGGGACAAACGAGTCGCGGGCTAGGTGGTAAGCGACAGGTCTTACATAAAGATTTAAAACCCAAAGAGTGTGGGGCTATGCCACTATACCCGTCATCCTGAGACATATTATGTTGACATGTCCCATGTGCCTGTAATTTCACCAGCTTACATCACTAGGCACCAGAAATAAGTATAGTAGCCGTACTTCCCGGACGATCTCTTTCATAAGGAGCGGTACTGCTACTAAATTATTTAATATTGGCTAAATGGTATGTTCAGTAATTACTGAAATCTTTACTCTACCAGACTGATATGCATCACAAGTTTCGAAAATCAAACGACTTTACTATGCCCTGATGTATGCATATATGTCTGTGGAATATTCTTTGCTCCAAGTTCTACGCAAATATCCATTTACATATCTATGGCCGTTACTAAGAGACCTTTTCGTTCGTGAAAGTGTTTGTTCAAAGTTGACAACGCCGAGCCCTAATAAGGCCATGAACTTTTTGTGTACTCTCCGGCTCTTTACAATCACAACAAAACATTTCGTGGGTGACGTCATTCAGTGTTGGTTTTGTTAAGGGTTGTAACGCTTTATGAAGTTTTTTGGGATTGAGCATTATCATTGTACCGTGATCGTACTCTAGCGTGTAAGTTCCTAGTGTATTTCTTTGGATTGGAATGAAAGGTATTTTGAAGGAAACGATGGTGTCGTATTTTAATGATGGCCGCGGGGACGCGAGATTAGATAATATTGGAGTATTTCTCAAGTATAATATTACAGAAAATATATTGAGATTAAGAAACAAAATGAAAAATACACAATACTAATATTCACATTAGCTATTCATTAATAATAAAATATTTTAATCAGTAAATTAAATTACAAATATTGTTCTCCGAAGGATTGTCATTTTATAACAAACACGTGACCGAGGAAATAGTACAAAAGTATGTCAATGAGATAAAAACTTTATAAAACTAGTGTAGATGATAATCAATAGCATTACATTTGAAAGTCCATAAAGGAATTTACAGAGCATAAAGGGTTCTTTCAGCTGGCATCTAAATGCTTCATTAAGTGGACGGTCTAAGAGTAGCGGGCAGACGCTCATTGTAAGTGGGACCGATGACACGTGGGTTCTTCTCTACAAGTGTCATACATCGGGGAACTGTTCACAAACGACAGGCGCGGCAGAATGGGATGCCAGAAACGTTTACAGTAGCAAATGTAGAAAAAATATTTCTAACAAACATTATTTCGAGTACAAGATCTCACAATTGTTAAAAATGTAACTCATACTTCACGATGTAGTGGAAATAAGACATTTATAGCGTTGTTGGATCTCGACCGTCTCTCTGTTAGATTGTTTTTTCATGGAAGCTGTGCCAAATAAGTTAGAAGTACGTTGGGGGAAAATATTTGAGGGCAATACTCAGAATATACAGACTAGAATCAAACGAAAAAGTTTCGTTTCGTAAATTGGCCCAAATCGGGAATCGAACCCGGAATTTCCTCATCAAATGCCCATAGTACTAATCACTATGCTACCGAGGAGCACAAGCACACTCCGTAATCTAAAGCCGACCACGCGCCGCAGGTCAAGCCCAACCTCACTAGATGGCCTACATTTATTTATCTCGTGAGTTTGGGTGTAATTTGTGGTGGTCTATGTAACCCGCGACACAGGGTTTCCCTAGTGCGGGGCTATGTTGAGTGTGTGCGTTATTATTATTATTATATATGTAAGGTACAGGACTCGTTATTTCATATAGGTAAAGTGAGCCCTCCCGCGTGCACGATGTGCATTGAAGACTACATGTTTCCGCCCAATATTTTCCCTCGTTGTCATAAAAGAGATTGAAAAATACAGATTGGTGCAAGTCCGTGCCGGTACTTGAGCACGCAATTCCCATCATGGACAAAGAGCTGCGTGTCACTCATACACAAAAACATAAACTGTATACAGTAATGTTAAATGTTTTCTTGATGGATTATGAGATTACGTTAAACAAGCCAACGTGGCTGCATTTATTCAAAAAACTGAACTCAAGTATAACCGTACACCATGACAATAATCAATATAATAGCACAGCCATGAAAAAGGGGAACGCGGCTACCAATTCGGGGACCCCAATTCCACCCATTTAATCTAGCCCTAGCGCTGGCACTTAAGCTGTTAATGTGTGTTATTCCTTTGTTTCATTCACATACGATAAAATACAATACGGGTCACAAGGTAAAGCTCGATTGCCAATATATCGCACGGCACAATATAATTGAATGGCAGACACCTCGTAAAACATTATACGAGAGAACGTGATGCTCTCCGCGGGGCGTGATCTGCTTATTAATTGCTATCTGTGCTGCTGCAAATTATGGTGATTTACGTTTTTAGAATCACCTACGAGTTTTCCGTACGACCACTTTCACTTGAAAATACAAAGGTATTGAGACAGTGTAACGTCTATTGAAAGCAAAAGAAGATTACTTAGTACCTACATAATAACCACTACAGATAAGAAGATGAACATGTAAAGGCACTTACAACTCGATAGAAATGGTTCTTTTTACTTCCGAAGGAAAAATAATAAGAAAAAAATGCATGGGAAGATAAAAGTGTGAATTTCCTAAAGGTTTCAGAGCCGTACTTCGTGTTTATGAATGGAACAAAAGCAATTACCGATTTTTGGGTGAAACTTTTTTTATTAACATGTAAAACCTATCTTGAAACAGGAATATTATTATTGGAGCTAAACACTACGACAGCAACGGGATTGACGAAATAAATCATTAATTAACGCGAGTTCTTTAATAGAGGAATTGAACTGCGGCACGTCCGCGAAGGTGATAATATTCCTCATTGCCGCTACCGCATTCAACCCGTTACGTGACAGAGGTACAGCGAACCGCCCGGCACTTGCACCGATGTGTAACGTAATATAATTTAAGTACGCGTATTCCAAAGACAAAAACTAAAACTTTTAAATGCTGTTTTTAAATTATAGTTAGCAAGATCGGTTTGTTTTAACTGTTTGCACAGTACATACGTCACGACATACGTCGTTTTCCAAACTGGACTCCAGAGGGTCTCTGAAAGTGTAAAAAAAAAAAATTACATGTTATTTATAAGAAGGATTAGTAACTTTTTCATGAAAAATAATCTCAGTACAGAGTACTAAAAAAACCGACTCAAAAGTACGTGGAAATACATATATTTGCCAAGAATTATTGAAATCGGTTAAAAACCCCGAATTCATCGTCGATTAGTAATTTTAGGGGCAATGTATACACTGTACGTTCAGAAATATCGTGTAACAAAAACTTTATACAGAGGGTTATCTATACAATGTTTGTTTCGTTGGCAGACAAAAAATCGTGGGAGCTAAGTGGGAGAATTAGCTATTTCAGGTTGTTCAAAATATTTCTTGTAAATAGTAAATGTATCATCATATCTTGATTATTATCAATATTATTATATCAATCATCGTATCTTGATTATTAATGACAGAGAAATGCTAACTACATGCTAGGATCGCGAATACTCGATTATAGTGCAGCGACAGCATCCACGAGATGGGTGTGGGTAGCCTTTGGGTAGCGAGAAGCGCGTGCGCGAGTAATATAAATGTAAAAAATTCATGTTGTTGCTTTGTTATTTACTATAATTCGAGAAGTTGAGGCAATGAATTCAATAAATAATAAAGAGTAATCTATAAAACACTGATTTAATTGTTATTTTTAGTTTTCTGATACTTTTAAAGACTTATTTGGGAGACAATAGAAAAATATCCGAAAACAATTAATAACCGGGTAACCGAAAATTAGAAACCGAAAAAACCGGCTTTCAAAATCACTCGCTTTTTGCATGTATATTTTCGATTTATTCTACCTTTGTGTAAACTTTTGAAAGGAGTCCCCTGTCGAACATATTGATTCTGACAATGTCTTTTTCTAAAGAAGCTGTATCCTATTTAAAACGAAACATTTCAGTTTGATACGTTGCACCTCTGTGTGAACGGCGGTCTCCCCACTATGATCCTATGGCAATGGCTGCACATATATAAAATTTACACCGTCGTATCATAGCCCGGACACCTAGTGCCTATGCGACTCACATGTTAATGTATATTATACGTACATACTACATTCAGCTACATATTTTATTGTATCTGGAGACTCAATTACTTACAGTTCATCACCATCATCGCCCATTATGTGTCTCACTGCTGGGCGAGGGTTTATTTAACGCGTGTCGGGGTTCTCATACGTTTTCCAAGGGATTTCTTCGGCATATGGTATTCCTATTAAACATTTATAAATGTACGTAACTTAGTAATTAAAGAAAAAGTAAAGAAAAACTTTAATAGATTTCTCACAGATGGCGTTGTGGCAGAAAGTCGTTAAAAACTAAAAACAAAGAGCTGCACATGTAAAAATAAAAATCTGCTGGTTCGTTCAGAAATTAGAAATCAGAATCAGAAACATTTACTATATGAATTGGTCGATTAAAGGTGTTATATGCATGCATACATTTGATTCACAGTTCTTACCCAAGTACAATGGCGTACAATGTCTTAAAATTACGGTCGTACACATTTATAAAATTAATTTTGATTATAGAAAACATTGTCAATTAGCCATTTTATTTAAATGACCTTGAATTGATTCCCGATTCTGTTATAAATTCTGATTGCCATTACATAAGTGTTGTGGTCAAAGTTCTGTAGCTGAGTTGGGAGAGCGTCCATACGGTATGCTGATTCGAATCCAGCCGGATCGAAGGGATTTTTTCTCCGCGTTTGATCTTTGTATTAATAATTATAACAAACTAGTGGAGTAATTTCACAAAAATAAAGTTGAATATCATGCCAGAAAAACATTGTGATATTCAATAAGGTTCATATTAGAAATTACAGTTATGGGTACTAGTAAGTATTCTACCCGTCAACCTTTTAATTGAGAAGCGACCCTTTTCCCACTGGGCTAACGTTCTGTTACAGTTTAATTTGCGTATAGCTGGAATTTAGAAATAAATGTATTAAATCATTACACGTGTTTCAAATATTATCTTCGTTTCACCGAATTGATACAATGAACGCTTTCAAAATAAATGAGAGCTTTTATTCAAACAGCCATGATTACTTTACTCACAGCACAAGAAGATGAGAAAAAGAAGACGCGTGTCAATATAACAGGTACTCAGTGAAAGGCGATATTTTAATTTAACACGAGCTCGGAATACCATATAGCCGAGTCATCATGATTACGTCACAAAACTCGTATTTCAAGAGTTTGTGTACACGAGAGTAAATGAGATACTATTCTTTGTCGGACATTCAATTCCAATGTCCAAGTTAATACTAAAATTAAAATTAAAAGAGCTGTAGGTAGCTGTTCTTTTATAACCAACTTCAAAAAAGGAGGAGGTTCTCAATTCGTCTGTATGTTCTTTTTTTTTGTATGTATGTCACGCGATAACTCCGGTATTTGTGAACCGATTTTCATGATTCTTTTTTTGTTGGAAAGGGGGTACTTCCATAGTGGTCCCATTTCATTTTGAAGAAAATCATCCACCTCGAAGGGTGGCTGTTCACGCATGAAGATTCATTTTTATAAATAGCGCCTAACTTTAATGTAGGAGCAATTACTTCAATGTTTGATTTTGCTATTTCTCCAATTCTAGGCGTTTTTCTCTCAATATGCTTTGAGTAGTGAGAACCGAGTATTATTATCTCCAGTGTCAAGTCCTGTATAGTGGCGAACTAGGGGATATTTCAATAAAACTTAGCAAATAGACGTAATTCCACTTACTTTTGAGGTCGGTTTTTTTCGTACTCTGTACTGAGATTACTATTTTTTTATGTTACTAAGTGATGGGAGGAACAAGTCGTGCACCTGGTGGTGAGCGACACGCCCCACGCACGCACTATTGCAGTGCTTTTCAATCGCAAAGATCTGATGGGCACTGCCATTGCGCCCATCACCCTGGGAGACAAGTTGGCAAGTCACATTATGTCCTGTAGAATACATAATGTGAGCGTTACTGCGTTCCGGTTTTGAAGGGTAAGGGTGCTGGTGAAACTACAAGCACATGGAGCAAATCAACTTCATGCTTCAGGATGAGAACGCAGTGGCTGATTCTCGAGTCTTTGCGATTTAAAGCTTCGAACGAAACTGAAATTGTTATACTATAATAAATACATTTTTTTCTATTTTTTTTTAAAGCACACACAGCCCCGCTCTAGTGAAACCCTGTGTCGTGGGTATTATGGACACACACATACACAATCACAAATTACACTCACGAGAGAAATAAATGTAGTCTTATACAAATATTTCTTCCGGGCCGGGAATCGAACTCAGGACCAAATTGCTGAAGCATGCGCCGCTCACCACTGCTTTGTGTCTTTTAAATGACATTTCTAAAGAAACGGATAATTTTTGTTGTTCAATTTTTTTCATTCAAATGTAAGTGTGCATTTGACCTTCATCTCACCTGATGGAAAATGACGATGAGGTCGACGATGTGGCATGCACACCTAAATAATGCCTATTCACTCTCGCCATGAAAAGGTTCAAGTTATAACGTTCAGGGGACAAGTCTGCTAGCAGGGAATTCCACTCCATAGCCATTCGCCATATAAATGTGGAAGCGTAACGCTTCGTGCGAATCTTTGGAATATCCACAACATAGGGGTGGAACCCAAGCCCGTGCCTAGTCCCCCGGTGATGGAAAGGGGAAGGCGGAATTAAATCGTGTAATTCCATCGCGCACTCTCCTTGAAATATCCTGTAAAATACCGATAAGCAGGCAACTTTACGGCGGTGTTTAAGGCTCTGCAGCTTCCCCTCTACTAGTTCCGAGTCACTTATAAGCCTCTTGGCATGCTGTTAATTGAATCCAAGAAGATTCGCAGAAGTAGCACTTGACTCTATATGTAAGAAATAGGTATAGGTAAGAAATTGAAATGTTTAATTTTTTTAAATTATTTTTTAATATTATGTATTTGAAAGATATGTATTTAGTAATTTATTAATGAATTAATTTTAATAATGATGTGATTTGACATTATCGATTTGGATGTATATCTGTAACGATAAATATGGTTGCACAATATAAAATAATGAATAAATAAATAAATAAACTCCTCTGCGTGGCAATCCAGGCCACAGAGGCAGTATTAATAATGAAGATATATTTATTCACTCTCACAAAAGGAAGGTTGTATAAATTACAGATTGAATAAGAGTTTAATTAATTAAAGTACAGCGTAAAACACACAGAGAGCGGGTGCGGGTCGGGCGCGGGTCGGATCGGGACCGCTGTTGATATAACTACACGGAACAAGACCCGCCGCGGTCCCGACCCGACCCGCGCCCAACCTGTACCCGTTCTCTGTGTTTCACGCTTAAAAATTAACTATCTTTAAGCTGACTGGTATATGATTATGGGTAGGCATGTCGCTTACACGCATGTCGTCTTGTCACTTGACATCATAAAAAAAATCTTCTCTTCGATGAGGGTTTCCTACATCACATTGTGTATAGTGGTCTGATAGACCTTTCCGATAACAAAGTATCAGATAAATAAAAAACAAGATTATTATGTATGGGCCGATAAATAACATTGGTAATATAATCTCAGTACAGAGTACTAAAAAAACCGACCTCAAAAGTACGTGGAATTACATCTATTTGCCAAGTTTTATTGAAATCGGTCACCGGAAAATGCGCAAACCCGGATTCATCCCCTAGTTTGCCACTATAGGAAACTTGACACAGGAGATAATAAAAATCGGTTCTCACTACTCAAAGTATATTGAGAGAGAAAAACGCCTTGAATTGGAGAATAGCAAAATCAACCATTAAAATAATTGCTCCTTATAACAAAATTTAGGCGCTAGTTATAAAAATGAATCTTCATGCGTGAACCCTTAGAGGTGGATGATTTTCTTCAAAATTAAATGGGACTACTTTGGAGGTACCCTCTTCCCAACAAAAAAAGAATCATCAAAATCTGTTAGGAGTTATCGCGTAACATACATACAAAAAAACATACTGTCGAATTGAGAATCTCCTCCTTTTTTGAAGTCGGTTAAGAATATTCGATGATATTATTTAGGTTGCTGAATTGATTTGGAAACGGTAAAAAAATAAGTCATTTTTATATTATTATTTTGTGTTAAAAATACACAAGAAATATAGAAAGTAGTTAATAGTTATTTACCGCTTACGATTTCGGGCAGAAATGGGTTAAAACCTAGCGCTTTGGGCCCGCTGCACCTGACGACAGATACGCGGAATTGCCACTCGTCGGTTTTTTTTATAATACCAAGTGAAGGGACGAACAAGTTGTGCACCTGGTGGTAAGCGACACGCCTATCCGTAGCAGTCGCAGCAAAGATTTTAGTGGCACTGCCACTAAGCCCGTCACTTTGGGATATAAGTTGACAAGTCCCATATGCCTGTAATTTCTCCAACACCTTACCCTTCCAAACCGGAACGCAGTAATGCTATCATTACTGCTTGGCGTAGAAATAGGTGTGAAGTGATGAATTATAGCCTAAACCCTCTTCTTTGAGGAAGACCAGAACGCGTTGGTGATGGTGAATGTGTCTGCTATTCTTTCTTTTACCTTTGCACCTGCTTGATTCTGACACAGACGCTCAATATTATTTTTTGCCTCTTTCTGTTCTTGAACATTCAATGTGTATCATTATAATATGCCGTAGAAATTAAAGAGTCCTTGGTAAATGACTGATTTTATTGTAGTCTGGAAATTGATCATTACGTCCATCTTTGTATTGTCTGACACTATTTCATGATTACTTACACCAAAATGTGCTTCAGCGTTGGAAGAGACTTGACACTGGCACGTTTGGTGTGGTTTAGTTCAGAGATTGCTTTCCTTTTTCATATTCATATTCTTTATTTGCAAGTTACATGGTTATATAACAGGTGTTCTTATGCTAATGGTATTTGACATGAAAAACCCGTGGGAGCACTACATTATTGTCTTTGCCTTGTATATATATGTGAATCTTTTTTGCTGTGGATTCATAAATTTTGGTTTCTTGTTATTTGATAAAACGTATTTAAAACTGTTTATTATTTACCACTAATTGGATAAAATTATTCATAATGAATACAGGAACATTCTATTCAAAATGCTGCAAGATTGTATTTAAATACATTAAAATTTCTTGTTATCTTCTGCTGACAATTACTTATACATATAATTCTTTTTATTATTATAAAATATATGTACTATTTTTTTTATGTATCACATTTTTGTCATTAACCGCACAAACGCACACATAGCCTTGCACTAGTGATACCCTGTATCGCGGATGCCATTGACACAATATAGACAACCACAAATTACATCCAAACTCACGAGGAAAACCAAATGTAGGCCATAAAAATAATTCTCTCGGCCCGAATCCCGGGATTTCTGCATGGCATACCAGCATAGCAACCGTTCGTCCATGTAGGCAGTTACTTAATATCAAACTCGTATCTATTAATTTCTAATAAAACGTCAAAATGTGGTGTACTTTCACCTTGATTGGTGTAAAATTATTATTATAGGGTATTAAAATATTCTTCTTATTTGTTTTGCTAATTGAACAGCGTGTTTATTTTGAATGATACTATTTCTTTTTGTGTGTGTCTGTTACGCGATAACTCCGGCCGGACTTGTAAACCGATTTCGATGATCCTTTTTTTGTTGAAAAAGGGATAATTCAGTAGCGGTCCCATTCAAATTTGAAGAAAATATTCCTTCTCTAAGGGTTGCAAATTAAGGGATGAATCCGGTTTATTGGATTTACCTTGCTCTCCGTTAACCGCTTTCAATAAAACTTGTGAAATAGATGTAATTCCACAAAGTTTTGAGGTTGGTTTTCATCATAACTATTTTAGATGACAGGCTTATTTCGAGATGCTAACAGAAAAAAGGCTCATCCGGGACAAATGTCATGTCCTGAGCAGTAGGAAAGTGGATATCCAGTCATCCGGACCAAACTAGTTGAACAGTATTTTGTTTCAAGCGAAAATAAGCCATGTGTCAAGTATAAATCTCAAAGATCAAAAGACGTCGAAGGCTGTACATCAAAGAGGGTTACGACGACTTCAAGGGGATTTTATTTCGACCTCATCAATTTCCTGATACTTTCGTTGTCTCAGAATAAGAAAAAGTGTATTTGGACTAGCTTTTAACAAAAAAAAAATTGCGAAAATAATCAAAATGATAAACGCACTATTTAGTAACAAAGATCAAACAAAAAGGAAAACTTCCTTCGATGTGATATGACACGAAGCTGCAAACTGCTGGGCAAACTAATGGAGTAATTTTACCAAAAAAAAAAGAAACAAATGATATTAATTTAAAAATCAATATCGTGTAGTTTATTTACCGTTAAACAAAATAAAAGCTTTTTTAACCGACTTCAAAAAAGGAAGAGGTTCTCAATTCGACTGCATTTTTTTAAATGTATGTTACGTCATTACTCCTTACTGATTGATGATGATTCTTTTGTTGAAAAGTGGGTACCTCACTATTGGTCCCATTTTAATTTGATTTGAATATTCCACCTCTAAGGGTGGAAAACTGGAGAATGAATCCGGTTTCACGAACTTTTCGGCAACCGATTTCAATAAAACTTGGCAAATAGATGTAATTCCCCGAATTTTTGAGTTCGGGTTTTTTTTATAAAAAGTTATAATAAGATCCAATGCAATAAAACTATAGCGTGAGCTTATCTCAAGACAACCACACGGATGCATGCAAAATGTGAAACGACATTCGTGATGATACAGTCATCATCATCATCATCAACTCATTTATACGTCCCATTGCTGGGTACGTGTCTCCTCTCAAGCGAGGGTTTGGGCCATAGTCCGCCTCGATCATGGTAAGTTTCGAACCCATGGCCTCTGATTGAAATGTGGTAGGTGAAACTATTAGGTTACCACGACTTCAATGTTTTGAAGTAATTCTAATCGTAATTTTTTTTTTCACGACTTTAACACGCCATTAGTTCCATGGCGCTACCGCTAGATGCCATTAGTTGTACCCTGAAACGCGCTATCGTTTTGTTAACTTCAATATGACCTCAATAGTATAAGTCAACTCATACGTATATTTTGTATTGCCAATGGAATGAAATTAATGAAAGAATACTCTCTACTGCTGTAGCATTCGTATGGCACTTAGAGGCTCAAGTTATTGATACATTTCGGTCCTTACTTACTGCTATCTTAGCTTCGGCACTGAACCTTGTGAGACACACAGAGACGTAGTATCGAAACCGTATTCATAAGTAGTATCGCATTATCGATACCTTGAGGTATCAATATTTGTGTCCTGCAAATTTTCGCTAATTAAAGGCAGAATAAAACACATGAATTTGTATTTTTTTTATTGATTTACGTCTTTTAATTGAAAAAGAGAATAAAAGAATTTGATTGATTCAGTCAATTTATCAATTCAATCACTCGTCATTTCACATAATTTGTGTTACTTAAATTTCCAATTTCCTACTCCCCTGTACAATTACTTAAAAACAAAAATCTATTTGATGACGGTCTATTCCTCGCTTTTGATACTGTATTGCCTGCTTTTGAGAACAAACGTTCTGAAGAAGCGACAAATTTCTTTTAAAGAGGCAAATGGTGGCATACAATATACAGCCAAGTAATTTGTGATAAAGGTTGCCATTAAAAAAAAATCGCTGGTTGACATGCGTTACGATATGAGGTCAAAAAGTAGAGACACACTGTTTGGTCCCTAGCCGCTTAAACTTTATTTCTTTGCCCTTTGTATAAATACACGCCTTGCCCACGAAGACTGCGTCTCAATTTTCTTCGCACTCCTCCGCTGACCATCGCTACAATAATTTTTAATATTACTACTAACGTGTAAATTAACTGCGGGACAAAATCTGAAACACTATTTACCACAACAAAAGCACTGCGCGACTTATCGCGTATCGAAGCCAATACAGTTGGAATACAACGACGTATTTTACAAAGAAATAGTAAAAAAAATATTTTAGAAAGTCTGGAGCAGAATAAGTATTCTTAAATAAAAAAAATCTCCGACTTGCTGCTGCGGCCACAAGCATTTGGTTGGAGGCGACATCTTACTATGCAGAATACGTTAATGCAATAAAAGATGTTTTGTCTTATTTACCCAGCTGCGATGCAGTGGCTATCCAAAATGCGAAAAATATTTTATAAAACCTATTCTATAAAGTGAATATGAAGCAGAAAATTTTTCAGCTTTGCAAGAGCTTTATAAAAACACATTTTAACACTAAGCCATTTTATCGTTCCATTTGACCAAATCAGAGCTGAGAACATTTGAAAGTATTTAAACGAAATTTGAAAAAGTTATGGAAAGGTACTAGGAGTTAGAAACACCTAGAAAATAAGGAGAAAAATTGAAAGAAATAAAATAGATGACTAAATTATATTGAGCTATAAATGTGCTCCTCTGGCGTCTGTAGATGTCGAACGATCGTTTTCTACATATGAAAAGACTTAAATGTCAAAAAGAATTGATTAAAAATGGAAAATGTAGAAAACTTATAATAATTTTTCATCCTAATGTATTAAAAAGTGAACATTACTTTTTTTATGTTTTTTTTGTCAAACTTAATATTTACCTGTTTGTATTTAAATAGTTGTGTCGATATAGTCTTTTGTGATTTTTTAACCGCCTTCAAAAAAGGAGGAGGTTCTCAATTCGACTGTATGTTCTTTTTTTTGTATGTATGTTACGCGATAACTCCGGTATTTGTGAACCGATTTTCATGATTCTTTTTTTGTTGGAAAGTAACTTCCATGGGGGTACTTCCATAGTGGTCCCGTTTCATTTTGAAGAAAATCATCCACCTCGAAGGGTGGCTGTTCACGCATGAAGATTCATTTTTATAAATAGCGCCTAACTGTAATTTAGGGGCAATTACTTTAATGGTTAATTTTGCTATTTCTCCAATTCAAGGCGTTTTTCTCTCGATATACTTTGAGTAGTAAGAACCGATTTTTATTATCTCCAGTGTCAAGTCCTGTATAGTGGCGAACTAGGGGATATTTCAAATAAAACTTAGCAAATAGACGTAATTCCACGTACTTTTGAGGTCGGTTTTTTTAGTACTCTGTACTGAGATTATAAAATAGACGCTTTAAGAAGAAGTCAGTATTTAGCATAAAAATATTTGTTTTTTTGTTCAATCGTGATGCTTTTCTTGTGTTTACGCTCGGAAACCTTATTGAAATTTACAGAACTTTGCTTTAAGAAGTTAAGTAAAGAAGTTAAAACCTTTGATGTATATAAGTGTTAAAAGGTATTTGACATGTAGGTCAATATTACGATATACGATATATGAATAACGTCAATATTCAAAAGCCAAAAATTACACAATGAATTTAGGGACTTAGCATTTGAAAATTCGGACAATGTGTAGTACATTTTACTTGTTTAATTATATTTATTAAAACAGAGATCCAACACTTAGAAAAAATCCTTCGAACCGACGTCCCCTAGCAAACCGTGTCAGACCTTATGCCAACTAAGCCACGGAACCAACCAGTGAACCTCACGAATTTTTCTATGTGCTTGTTTGTCGGATTTTTGTATTTGGTTTTCAACGTCTTTTTAGCCGTAGCGCTATCTATGATAGTATTCCGTCACTCAGTTGGGTATCTTAACAGCTACCAGCCCTGGCAAAAAAATTTAATATCATGGAGGTGAAACAATCTGACATTCAATAAAAAAATTTAACTCGTTTAATTGTTTTCTTAAATAGTATAAGGCTTTTCTCAGACCTTAGTATTGTCGGAAAATTATTATTATAAATATTCCTACCTAATATAAATATTACCTATAGTACAGGTCCAACCTAGTTTAGGCACCAGACGTCCACCTCACAATTTCACTGTATGATGTTCTTTACGATAAATACCCTGTAATTTGTATTGTTAAGTTGGAAAGAACAATAAATTATTTTTGAATTTTTTTTTCCTATACCGAAATCAAAACCGAATTCTAGTCTTTGACATGGACTACAAGCGTGTTATCCAACAGAATGACTATTTTTTTCTAAAGAGCAGTTTTAGCAGCAGGTAAAATGTTAAGTCGTCTTAAATCAACATCCTTTGACATACAATCTGCACCAGCTTATTCTAAAAGTCATATTCAATATCTTCCCGGATTTCATATTCAAATGTGTGCAATATGTGAATTGCGCTCAATAAAATTGATATACCACAGACGGAGTGCGAAGACCTATAAAAGTTGAATGTCTCTATTCTGGAATCGGTTTAGATAATAAACATATGTCGCGTCTATTCTTTTGAAGAGTGACCAGACACGCGCTTGGTCACATTTTCACCTGATGTTAAGGTGAAGTGAGACCCAAAATACTGCTTTCGTGGCCGAACGGTTACCATGCTGGACTGCCACGTCTCCGTGTAGAAGAGTTCCTCAAGGGAAATACTAATGTGAGCATTACTGCGTTCCGGTTTCGAAGGGTGAGGGTGCTGGTGAAATTACAGGCACATGGGACTTGTCTGTTTATGTCTCAGTGGCAGTGCCCGTCAGATCTTTGTAATTTAAAGCTCTGAATGGTACTACAACTGTCTGCAATTGTTATGGGCAGGCGTGTCGCAAAAATGGAAGTAAATTAATTTGCTACGCCGTGAACCCGGTGAAGGTTAAATCGTGGAACTTAACTGGGCTTAGGTATATAGAGTTCTTAGGTTTTCGCGATTGTTACACATAGGAAATGAAGCTATTTTTCCGGATTTAAATCGCGTATATTTGTTTTTTCAAACAAACCGACGTTTCGGGCCCTTTACAGGTCCCATGGTCACGGTTGACTGAGGTGGTACAGTCTTCAACCAGTTATTTATTTATTTATTTATTTATTTATTGGTTCAGCAACAGCTTAACACACTTAACATTTTTAAATCTACATTTTATATTTATGTAAGACTAGTCTGTAAGCCAATTACAGCCGAACACATCATTCACATAATCATATTAAAACATCATTTAAAAAAGAAAGAAAAACATTACCACAATTTTAAAAAAATAAAATGAACTATTAATAAATTATTCTATTAAAAATGTACATGTAATAATTATTTATATGCAATTTAAAAAATATATTCTTTAAGATTTTATAGATAACAATTTGATAACAATTTGTAATTTTAGAGCACTGAAATTTAATTGTCAATATCTGATGAGTAGGCCGCTACTACTTTGTCTTTATGACGGGATAAACTTTTTTTTTTTTTTTTTTTTTTTTTTTTTTTATACCTGACAGGCAAATGACTCCACTCCACCTGATGTTAAGTGGAAAGTGGTATCCAAACGCGAAGGAACCTAGTGCAGCGATGGAATCCTCACTGCACTAGCCGCCTCCACCCTGCCTGCCTACAATATGCCTCTTCACGCCTCGTTTGAAGGACCCCATATCATAAGAGGGAGGGAAGACATGTGCCGGAAGGGAGTTCCATTTGTCAACCGTGCGGCAGAGAAAGGAGCCACCGAACCTTTTAGTACGCGATGGAATGCGGCAGGTAGTGAAACGGTGACTACGAAGGCCAGCACGCGTGCTTCTGAGCAGGAACGGGGAAGGGGGGATGAGGTTGAACAGCTCCTCAGAGCACTCACCATGGTACATGCGGTAAAAGGCGCTAAGCGATGCAATATCTCTACGCAGTTGCAGAGGTTCAAGGCGTGATGAGACCTCTTCGTCGCCTATAATTCGAGTTGCACGACGCTGTAATTTATCCAAGGCATCGAGTAGGTACTTGGCGGAGCCGTCCCACAAGTGCGAACAATACTCAACGCAAGACCGGACCTGTGTTTTGTACAGCAGGCATAACTGGTCCGGCGTGAAAAAACGTCGCACCTTGTTCAGGACTCCGAGTTTCCGTGAGGCTGTTTTGATCACAGATTCGATGTAGCTCCTTGGATTGAAATCACAGCAGATTTCCATACCGAGCAAGGTGAAACTGCTCTGAGGTGAAAGTGCTGTGCTCATCAAAGAAGGCATGGGAAGGAACGGCGACAATTTTGTTGTTAACGCGCAAACCTGTGTTTTCTTGGCGTTGAACTCAACAAGATTACTGGATCCCCATGCAGATATGAGGTCCAATATCCTATTGAGCTCAACGACAAGATCAGATCGCTCTCTGTCAGTATCGGCGCGCCCAGCTGCGGGGAATCCATGATATCCCCCATGAACAGTGCTATCATCTGCATAACAATGAATATTCCCAAGTGGAAGCATATCATTGATATGCAGAAGGAAAAGCGTGGGAGATAGGACGGATCCCTGCGGTACGCCGGCGTTCACATTCACGAACCTCGAAATGCTGCCGTCAGAAACGACGCGAATTCTCCGCTCACGAAGGAAATCGGCAATCCAGCTGCATAACTGGGCTGGCAAACCGTACGCCGGGAGCTTGGAGAGAAGGGCTTTGTGCCAGACCCGATCGAACGCTTTGGCTATATCGAGGCTAACAGCCAACGATTCGCCACGTTTGTCTATAGCCTCACCCCAAATATGCGATAAGTACGCTAGAAGGTCACCCGTTGATCGTTTCGGACGAAACCCATACTGCCGATCATTAATTATGGAGTGATCTTCTAGGTATTGGGTCAGTTGTTTATTAAGGATCCGCTCTAAAACCTTGCATATTATGGAAGTAATGGCTATGGGACGGTAATTATGCGGGTCTGATCGGTCGCCTTTTTTGGGAACTGGTTGCACATTAGCCTCTCTCCAAGAGTCCGGCACACGACCTGAAGAGAGCGACAGACGATACAGTCGCGTTAGCACGGGAGTCAACTCAGCTGCGCAATTTCTAAGTACAATCGCTGGGATACCATCAGGACCACTAGCTTTCCGGACGTCGAGAGACTGCAGCTGCGTACGCACATCGCATTGTCTGATACGAATATCAGACATCGTGTAGCCACAGTGAGGTAGAGTTGGTGGCTGTGCGTTACAGTCGTCGAGACAGGAGTTAGCCGCAAACAGATTTGCCAAGAGGTCGGCTTTATCTTGCGGCTTGTGGGCTAGATTGCCGTCAGAATATCTCAGCGGTGGCAGCGAGGGCTGGCAGAAGTTCGACGCAACGGCTCTGGCCAGACGCCAGTAGCTACGACTACCTGTGGGATGCGTCAAGAGTTCTTGGCCAACTCGTGCGACGCGCTGAGCATCCGCTCTGATGTACGCTCTTTTGCAAGACCTGGTGGCATTATTGTAGGCTGTTTTAAGTGAGTTCGTATTGGGATCGTCTGAAGCTAGACCCCTGATCCAAGCGCGGTATGCAGTCTGTTTGTTCTCAACAGCCACAGCACACTCGCGGTTGAACCAGCGGTTGCGCCTCCCTTTACTGACGAGATCCGAATGCGGGATGTAGTATTCCATCCCGATTAAGATCTCATCAGCAACGGCAGTCGCGCTAGCTGTTGGATCCACCTCACTAAAACAGCGCTGCCGCCAGGGAACGGATGCAAAATAGTCCCGCATACCGTCCCAATCTGCCGACGCATAATGCCAAATGCGGCGTTTAGCCACAGTAGGTGGTGGTGGCAGTAACGTTGCCACTTTAGTGGATATCAAGCAGTGATCCGAAGTGCCCAGAGGGGCTTGGACCACCACCCGATATCCAGCCGGGCGAGACGTCAGCAAAAGGTCCAACAAAGAGGGCGCGTCACCAACCCTATCTGGAATCCGGGTGGGCTGATTCACCAGTTGGGTTAAATCGTGTGTGAGAGCGAATGTGTGGGCAGTTCTTCCAGCATGGTCAGTTTTAGAGGAACTTAACCACGACTCGTGGTGAGCATTGAAGTCCCCTAAAAACACCAATTCCGCTGTAGGAAACTGCGCCTGCGCGTCATCTGCCGCCCGAGTAAGGTGGTCCATGAGACGAGTTGTCTCCATGTCGCCGTGGTGGGATCTGTAGAGGCACATGTAGACACGGCAATGACTGCCCAGGTCAACATGTACCCCAAGGATGGAGAAGGAGGGGTCCTCCAAATGACGCAGACGGCGACAGCAAACATCTGCCCGGACAAACAAGCAGACCCCAGCTTTCGCTTTGAAGGACTCTTCAAGCATATAGCCAGGGTAATTCAAGTAGCTGCTGTCAGCCGGGCAGAGTATTTGCGTCTCCGTAAGGAACAGCATTTCTGGTCGAGCCGTCTCAAGATGTTGATGGACGGCGTGGATGTTACTGTGGAGTCCTCGAATGTTCGTGAACTCCACCTTAAAGAGAATCATAACTGTCAAAATATATATCCAGGTTTGCGCGACTATTCAGGATATTGTAGTTGGAAAGCATTCTGGACACTGGGGAAAGGCTCATTAAATTTGTCCTGGAAAAGGGCACATGAAAAGGATTGCTAAGTTGCCTTCTTGAGTTGGGACGCGGAACAGTATGTGCGATTCTCGATAATACTTCCGGACAATCCATACACCCCCGCAGCAACTTGTAGAGGAAAACCTGGTCATTTATGCCTCTTCGATTCAACAGTGAATCAAGATTGAAATGTTTCAATCGTTGCTGGTATTCATTTTTGTGACTAAAGCCATGGGCCCTAAAAGCTAGATACCGTGTAAATGATTTTTGTACGCGTTCGATGTAATCAATGTGCACCTGGTAAGTGGGGTTCCATACGACGCTTGCAAACTCAATGCCACTACGAACAAGGGAGTTGTATAAGGAGATTAATGTCTTGATATTTTTGAAGCACTTTGAATTTCTTTTTATGAAACCCAACATTTTAAAGGCCTGCGCTGTAATGTGTTCATAATGAGCCACATAACTCAGCTTTTTGTCCAGAGTGACGCCTAAATCCTGCACCTGGTTTACCTCTGCTACCACTTGACCATCAATATAGTAAGAAGATCTAACAAGATTTTTATTTTTGGTGAATTTTATGTGATTACATTTACTGACATTTAGTTGCATATAGTTTTTGTCGCACCAAAGTTTCACACGATTAAGATCATCCTGCAACATTTGTACATCTTCCGTGGAGCGAATGGGCTTAATTAATTTCATATCGTCAGCAAATAGATAATTGTCACTGTGGTGTATGTGGTCAGTGATGTCGTTTATAAAAATAAGAAATAGGATCGAGCCGAGATGCGAGCCCTGTGGAACTCCAGATGTTGCCACATATGGTTTTGAAGAAAAACCGTTCGTGACAACAGTCTGTAGACGATTCTCCAAGTATGACCCCAACCATGAGTGCAATGAACCGCCTATTCCGAAAATTGTTAATTTTCGTAATAGTAACTTGTGGTTTACCTTATCAAATGCGCTACTAAAATCCGTATATATGGCATCTACTTGAATTCTCTTGTCCATTTTTTCAGCAACGGTTTGTACAAAGGAAACTAAATTTGTTGACACTGACTTGTGACGCTGGAACCCATGTTGATGTTTACTAATCAGAGAATTCGTGTGTCTAGTTATAATTTCACACAATAGTGATTCAAATAATTTCGAAAAGACATTTAGGATTGAGATAGGTCTATAGTTTTTAATGTTATCTTTGGCTCCCTTTTTGTGTATAGGTAGAATTCGAGCTTCTTTCCATGAAAAGGGGAATATTCCAGCACGGAGAGAAGAATTAAAAATTAGTGTCAAAGGAAGAGCCAGAGCTGTGGCACATCTTTTAACGAAGAGGGAGGGTAACCCATCCGGTCCTGCTCCTTTGCTAGGATCAAGCCTTTTTAGGGCCTTCAGAACAATGTTTTCCTGTAGAGCTACCGCATGAAGAATGGAGCCAGAAAGAATTACATGCTTGTTTTGCTCTTCAGAGAAGTCTGTCATAGCAACGGAAAAGGTCTCAGAAAAATGTGTGGCAAAAAGATCAGCCACGGCATCGCCAGTGGAAACTGAAACGTTGTCAAGATTCATGACTGAGGGTAGCTCATTACAATTAGATCGCCTACTCCGCACATATTTCCAGAACGCTTTAGGATCACTAGAGATATTTTTTTCCGTTTTATGTATGTATGCTGAGTAGCAATTTGAAAAACATTTGTTACAATGTTCACGGAGAATAACATACTCAATTTCATCACGGGGGTTATTATACTTTCGAAACCGCTGTCGCATTTTGTCTTTTTCTTTGAAGAGTTTAACAAGATTCCGCGTAAACCAGGGTGGATATCGATCAGATTTTACTCTAGTTTTTGGAGTATGCTTTCCAACCACGTGATTAATTTTTTTATAAAGTATTGCGGTCATCCCATCGACATCCCCTGTTTCAGAGAACTCTTGCTGCCAGTTGATCTGTTTTAATTCAGCAATAATTTTATCATAATCTGCTTTAAAAAAATTAGGAGTAGGGTTTCGTTTTTTATTTAAAACAGAAGAACTCCCATGGACTGTTACTAATAGCTGTGGGTGATGTAGGTCGAGTTTGCTTAAGAGATCAACTGATCGCTCGAGCTTAATCTTTGATATGTTAGTTAGTATTAAGTCTAGTTTTCTATTATTAATGTTATTTACATCGTTTAATTGTGCGAGACCATTAAAGTACATGAAGTCAACGAGAGCGTGACCCATTTCATTAGAGTAGTTTCCGGGGACCAGTCCATTTGTTGTTGCATCATGTGTCCACGTAATATTCGTTTGATTGAAATCGCCAGCAATAATCACTTTATCCAATAACTCAATCGCAGTACTTGCGTTATAGAAGAAATTGTTGAGTATGGTAGCTGTGGGATATGGTATATAGCAGCAACATATTCCAACCTTCTGAGTTCTATTGAGTAGACCGTTCTTTATATCTATAAGTACCCAGATATCCTCACAATCAGACTCCCAGGCATTGATCCTCAAAGACTCGATGCTCTTTTTCACTGCTATGAGAACACCGCCCCCGCCATCAGTAGGCATACGATCTCGACGATATACATTATATCTGCTGTCGATGAATTCATAGTCGTATATATCTGGAATAAGCCAGGTTTCTATAAGCACAATCAGATCATAGTCGTGCTTAAGGATCGCATTCTGTATTGTCTGTGTCTTCGTCCTCATTCCTCTAACATTTTGATAATACATAGTGAGCATATTAACATCGATAATCCAGAAACATTCATCGTAGCCAAATAACGACAGCGCTACACCATTAGTTTTAGAGTTTCCTGATTTCTTATAAGAATAAATGGATGACTTTCGTCTTTTCGAGCAAATATTCGTCCGTTCCTAACCCACACAAACTTATAATTTGACTCTTTTGCTTTTTTGCGGACCTCCGCGTGCAATTTCTTGTTTGCTGATGTCAGATGCTCCTGTACAAATACGGGGCACTTTCTCCCTCCAATCCCCAAGTCACCTGTATTGAGTTTATCACTAGGCTTAGCCTTTGAGCGGTTATACTTGTTTATTGAAGCGAGAAGGCTATCGCGGCAGAGGGTGCTTTTGAGCTTTACAACAACACTACGTGGTCGCTCAGTGTTTCTGTCCCTGTTTAATTGAGCAACACGATGGCAATGTAATATATCACTCTCCATGAGTGGGTGACCAACCACCTTGCCAAGTTGCAAGGTTGTGTTCATGAGATTTTCAGTTTTGTTTTCAGGAAGGCCATTCAATTCAATATTGGACTCACGCGCGGTTTGCTCCAAGATAGAAAATCGCACACTTAGTTCGTTAAGTTGTGACTGTAACACTTCGTGTTCATTGGATATTTTCTTCACTGTCTCCGAGTTCTTTGAAACAGTAGTTTTAAACATTTCGAATTGGTCGTTTATAAAATTAATTGATTTTGTGAAGTTTTCCAATTGGAGCTGAATGTCCTTAAGGCTCTCATTAAGGGAGATATTGAGAGCGGCTTTTACAGACTTTTCTATTGCATTCTTTATTTCGGTTTGTACAAGTTCTTGCAATTCCAGACGATTAATGCAGTTTTTACATTGTTGTGGCTGAGGCTGTGCGTTGGTTTTGCCTTTATTCCTCAGTGTAATATTTTGAGCCATTATTCCACGGATGGGGGTGTTTGTATTGTCGCCCTTTGGCTTTTTACTTGAACAATCAGGGCAAAGCCAGTCAGGTGGGGCGTTTTCAATTAATTGCAAAGTTATATTCCCGCAAAAGTTACAACAACACTTGTTGCAGGCCGAACATGTAAGGTATTTCCCAGCTTCTACCTCTTCAGAGCAACCAATACACTGAGACGACATGGCATTTTATTACCACGTTATAATTATTAGTCGCAAAGCTAATGCTATCAAGTTTACAGAGGTATCGTGGCAGTACTTCGTAGCAGAAAGCGTACGCATGTAGTGTGACGTAGCACCCGTAGCATACGTAGTCACGGAGTTCGTAGGCCAAATGACGTCACACGCCCGTATCCGCAACAGTAGACAAATTTCGCCGTGCTACGCTCAGTTATGTCTAATATTGATGCAAACCACCCTATTTTTCACTATAGTTACAATAGTTATTAATTAAATGCCTTATTTTTATTTATTCCATGGGCGTAGGTATGTTGAATATTTTTTTCATGCTGTTAAGAAAAAAAAACATCAACACAAGCGCAGGTATTTTGAACGATTTGGCCTTCACTGCATACTATTAACAAGACAAGTATGTAACTCCGTACAAACGTAACAACGCGTCTTGTATGTGTGCGCTCCCAACGCACGCCATTTTCGGACGCACACATTCGCATAATCTCGCAATGCGTAAGGTTCAACTCACACAGGCGCAGAGTCGAAGCGTCGCGTCGCGTCCTGTTTTTTAACTACAACGCCTGGCGACGCGCGACGACCCTCGCATTAGTACGCCCGGATCACACATATTTGCTTTACACACATTTGTACCTCAATAATGGGAAAATAGAGATGAATATGCTATAGGCGAAAAACTAGACTCGTCGCGACGCTTCGACTCTGCGCCAGTGTGAGTTGAGCCTAACACTGATCGTCACAACGCACCTTTCCTTATTATGTGTGCGTTTGTACACGACGCGCAGCGGTCGCGCACTATACAAGCCGAGTGATTTCTTTGCACACAGCTACTATAATTCTCTTATTTTTAGTGAGCACACCACTGGTTCGCGGAGTAATATGTTAATTTATTTCCTTAATATTATTTTTATTAATATGGACTTCCGCAAGTTAACGCCT
This sequence comes from Hyposmocoma kahamanoa, assembly GCF_003589595.1. Classification (NCBI taxonomy): domain Eukaryota; kingdom Metazoa; phylum Arthropoda; class Insecta; order Lepidoptera; family Cosmopterigidae; genus Hyposmocoma; species Hyposmocoma kahamanoa. The sequence goes on along the minus strand of NW_020653710.1, from coordinate 452,458 downwards.
GAATCTATTAATTATTCTTTTTCGGTTCTCTATTCTCACCTCCGAAATGGCACAAGAAATAAGAACGCTTAGCGCCGACGTTTGAGTCATGAGGTAATTTGAAAGGGGTCAAAGATGCTCACATGTGACTCGAATCTAAGATTTAAAGAATAATTCTGTCAAGCGAGAACGATTTTCCGCCATTTTTCACCGCATCCTCAAGAGTATGGGCACCTCCATAATTTAAGCTGGACAGTGACAAATTGTCATCTAGTTCTCGACTTGGCTCGTTCATTTTGCGCCAAACTTCATGGGAAGTTAGGTTTTCGTACAATTTTTCAACTTATCTTTTACAGCCCTTTCAGCCGAGTACGACCGGGATCTTTTGGTTTTTACCATTTCTCTATGAATTAGCAGTATTTTTCCATTTATCTTTGAGTTAGGTATAGTTTTGAAAACATTGTACTTATTAAAAAAATAAAGAATTGGGGATAGTTTTAAAACTGTAATCAAATACACAGTTATGGATATTATTCATTTGCAGCAACTACAACGACATTACTGCGTTTCGGTTCTACAGTATAAGATACTTGTCAATTTGTGTGTGGAGTTGCCAATGACAAATACTGAACCTAATAAACATGTTCGTAAATATTGTTAGTATAAATTCCACTTGGGAATAGAACATTGGGAAATTATATTAGATATAACAGTAGAACAGTAGGTCTCCTTGTCCAGAGATTTCGTCCAGCGAAATAATGCCACCACGCACATTCCTGCCGCCAGGCACTAACGTGAGCGTTACTTTGTTCCAGTTTTGACGGGTACGCGAGCTAGTGAAACTACAAGGGTCATGGGTTTTCTGATTTAAAGCTCTTAGCGGTAATGCAACTGTTATGGGCAGGCAGTCGCTTACCACCAGGCGCACGCTTTATTCGTCCCGCTACTTATTATCACAAAAAGGTATTACGGAGGTATTAGTAGTGAGTTTCGATGTTTCACAAAGGTCCACAGGTGAAACTTTTGTGGCAGTATGTACGTATGTACTTTAATTCGTACCCTTGTGTAATAAAGACACATGTGAATATATTTCAAAAGTACTTTTACTACTTGAAAATCATAAAAATGATACGAACTACACAAAATAAGCTATGTATATGTGAAAAATTGTAGCTTTTTCTTTCATGATGCATAAGCTACACGCTTGTCCATAACACTTGCAATGCCACTCAGAGCTTTAATCGCAACGATCTGAGGACCACTGCCACTGTGCCCGTCACCCTGAGACGTAAATTGACAAGTATCATGTGCTTGTATTTTCACCAGTACCCTTACACTTCAAGACCGGAACATAGTAATGCTGACATTACTGCTTGGCGGCAGAAATAGGTAAGGTAGCAGTACTTCCCTGAACGAACACTTTCAAAATGAGCTCTACTGCTACTATATTTAACTACTATATAAATCTTTTATTTAAACCTAAAAAGATATTTCGACTAATCTCGTTTGTAGAATCTTCAAGCCTCTTTCCCAAAAAAATTACATTCTTCAGATGTAGCTTTATAACATCACGGTTGCGGTTTTTAAGGTAAGGAAACCATCGTGATGAAGCCTGCATGTCGAACAAGGTTAGGAAAACGTGTAAAGTCCCCAATCCGCTCCTTAGAAGCGATCCGTGTCCAGCAGTGGGGCTTATAATTTGGAAACTGCAAGGTGTATAAACGCGATCACAGACATATGTACTTTTAGAATATATTTCAAATGAAATCGACGGTAATTCCTCATCGTCGTGACCGCGGCGGCAGCGGCCATTCGGGGAATTTCCAGTCGCCTTAAGTAATTGCCGTCGGCAAACTTTGTGCCAATTTAAAGATAGAGCTTGATTGTCTAACTCTTTTGTAGACTTTTATAATAATTCTCATTTTTCCTGCTGCCTTCTGTTTGAGAAGAAATCGCAAGAAAGCATTAGCCGGAATGTATTAATAATGCTCTTCATCATTACAATGGTTAATGAAAAAAGCTAAGCTTTAAGATGAACCACGCCTTTTTTATGATGCCAAGTCGTGCGCCTGATAGAATGCGACTCGCCTGTCCATAACTGTTGCTGTGCCACTTAGCTCTTTAAATTACAAAGATATGAGGTGTACTGCCACTGCGCCCGTCACCCTGAGAGATAAGTTGACAAGTCCCATGTGCCTGTAATTTCACCAGTACCCTTAAAAACCGAAACGAAGTAATGCTCACATTAGTGCTTGATAGCAGAAATAGGTAAGGTGGCAGTACTTCCCTGGACAAACTCTTTCACAAGGAGCTCTACTGATTCTATTGCGTAACATAGACACAAAAAAAACACAGTGGAATTGGGAACCTCTTCCTTCTTGTGAAGGCACGTCAGATGATCACAATCAACAACTAAAATCTGCCAAGTACCAGCCCAACAAAAGCTACAGGAAACTTGCTTCTTGCATTTAATTTTTAGTAACAGTGATGTATTTATAAGCTTATAAGCCGTAAATCATTGGACTTTTTTCTGTATCCTACTTGTCAGATAGGAAAATAAAATAACATTCTCTGTGTAGAAGTAGTTAAGAATGGTTGTTTCTTGAATAAAATATTGGTGGTTGGAATTCCTGTAGCGGCATGTACCTAGGACTTTAATTTCCACCTTACGAACATTTACGAATAATAACGAAAAAATATTTCACTCGATATTAAAGGTAAAACATCGTGTAGAAACCTATACATCGAGACGGTTTATAAATTCTTTTAAAATCAAATGGCACCCAGCAATGAGACGTGTGTGGGGGCGGGATCATGATGATGAAGACGACGGTACAAGACAAGTTTCATTAATAATAAAAATAATGTGCCAAGCAATCACACCAATTGCCTGGCCTCAAACTAAGCATCATGAATACCAGAGCAACGGAATTTACTCCGGGACACTGCTCAGAATACTCAGACCGTAATCAATATTGATAACTTCATTTCCCAAATTTCTCTTACCGGGAATCGAACCCGTCGGGCCAAGGTGAACAAAGTTTATTTTAAGTTTTGCAAACAGCGAATCGTACACATATTATTGGGTGGACGTACATATGTGAGATAACTGCATTTGCTCTAAACAAAGCAGAATTCCATCAAATACTCAAAGGCGCCGAATAAAGCACGGTCGAGTGCATCTTTTCGCCGGAAGCATTGGCTAGGCCTAATCTGGTACAAAGGGAGCACTCTGCCGGAACGTTGATAAGGAACCAGCTTTTACGCTGCGTTCGACTTACGGGATCAACAAATTAACGAATACTGATTTAACTTGATGTAAGGTGTAATTAGGATTGTTAGAAAAACTCGATACACTTCTATTCGAACATATTCTTTCTTTGTACCCCCTTTCCAGCTATGAAATGTTTAATCGTATGGTTAACTAGAATAGTTTATTCTGTGGCACTAATAATACGATAATGTTTTAATCTTAGAATAATAACGCATAGAAACCTAGCCCGCACACGCGAAGTGAGGCAAATTAAAGCGCGCCAAAAGGGCCTACACGAGCGGGCGGGCCTTCAGTGCTCAAGGTCAACTTGCACCGCGAACAGCTCCAGAATTTTAGCTAAAAATAACGAAATGTGCGGTAAATGAGTGTAAAAATAGGTCAGACAAACATAAAATAGATACTAACATCACATTCCACAAGGAAGTAACGCGTTTCAACTTGTATTTTTATATAAATATTCACTAAAACCGAAAATTAACCTACTACTAAAACTAGCCTACATGAATTCGATTTTTGCCTCACTTGTGACAGTTCGTTTGATATGAAACTATCATTCTATGCGTTATTATTCTAAGGTTTTAATATGCAATGAAGAATATTTATTTCATTTATTTGTCCATTATCATTTTTCTTTTTATTTTCCTGCGCCTGGTGGGAAACGACACGCCTATTCATAACAGTTGCATTGCCACTCAAATCTTTAAATCGCAACGATCTTAGGGGCACTGCCATTGCGCTCGTCACCTTGAAACATAACTTGATAAGTACCAGTAATTTCACCAGTACCCTTACCCTTTCAGACAGGGACGCAGTAATGTTCATATTACTGCTTGGCGTCAGAAATAGGTAAGGTGGCAGTGCTTCCCTGGACGAACTCTATAACAAGGACCTCTACTGCTATTAAAACAAAGTTATTATTATTAATTTTTATTATTATATTCGCTATTATTGGGCTCACAATCCGTCCGTAATGGTTGCATAATAAAAATTAGTAAAACATAAGCATCTGGGATAGATAACAACGCAGTAGCCGGTACCTTAACGTAGGCGAGAATGGCGTTAAGAGTCTATACTGCCTTAAATGGCTTTGGTGTGTGGAATCACTTTGCTTTACTATACATGTACATTTTTGAAATGGATTTAATTTCGTTTGTAAAAAAAAATTCTGAAATAAATCCAGTGCCCCTGCCGCTCGACCTAAAATGAACCTTATTAGCGAGGGAAAAATTAGAATTCGAGCTGAGGTATCGACTCTTAATGCCGTAAGCCACTGTGACGCAGCAGAATAGCGGTATGGAGACTACTATGTTTCTACAGAGCGTAACATCGTAATATAATAAGACAAGAATATGCGAATGTAAGCGTCCGCACACGGCGCGTGCGGACGTGCACGTTTACGTTTGAATAGAGTTATACTATTTTTATATTGCAGTAATAAAAAGTGAAAATTAATCAGAGAGAGAGATACAAATGTTCATTTACACAAGAGAAATAGGCAGAAATTCCATTTCTTAAGTAGATAGATGCTAAAAAGCGTGATGCGCTGGCCACACCGCGCTGGTACACGTAGCCGGAGCATCTTTTCATACTAATCGAGCTAGTTAGCTTAGCTTTGCATGCAACTAGCAAGCTTCGTTCGTGGTGTGGTCTGCGCTTAACTGTGAAAGAGCACGATGGATTGATCTAAGAACTCTTTAAAAGACGTGTAGCAGGTATAGACTTTGGAAGAAATTGTTAGCTGGCGTTTCTTGGTTCGATATAATATCGTAGATTATGTTACCGAATAAACAATGGTTTCTATTTACGTAAGCGATGCGTGGAGCAAATTGCGTTGATTGTGTTATTTGTTGGCGTGTGTTCCGTGCACGAGACAGTATAACGTTTGCGGACCGGTGTCGGCAAGTTTCGGCAACATCGCACTCGCGCGGAATCGTAAACGCGTATTAGCAGCGGTGTAAAGGAGAATGACGGAACTGCGGTGAAATACAAGACAAACAATACAAATATTGTTTATCGTACAGACACACGAGAATGCTACATAAACAAAGACCAAGAACGAACACACTAGGCAATTGACTTAAGGCTAGGTATTTGAAGGGGGGCCTTCCCTCGCGTCTTGCAATCTGCGCGCTCAAAATTAATAATTATGATTAAAATAAGAACAGGCGGAGTAAAAATGACACAGTGTTATTAAACCGCTGGGCAATTGTCAAGTTTTGGGATAAAGGTGAATTTAATAACCATAGGGCTTCAGTTGAAAACGAGCAGGTTCTCTGTAGTATTTAAAGAGAAATATATCTATCTAAGAATTATGTCGAAAATTAGATACTTTATTACAATTATTAATACAAAGATCGAACACTCAGAAAAAATTCCTTCGATCCGGCCGGATTTGAACCGACGTCTTCTAGCATACCGTGGCAGACGCTATACCAACTAAGACACGGAACGAACTAACGGACCTCACGAATTGTTCTATATGCTTATTGTCGTGTCTTTGTATATGGTTTTTCGACGACATTTTAGCCGTAGCGCCATCTATGAGAAATTTCTTAAACTGTTTCGTCACCCAGTTAGATACCTTTCCAGCTACCAGACCACAGACAGATTATTCCACTAGTTTGTTACAATTATAATTTAATATTTAATTATAATACATAAAAAATTTTGATACTTGATTCTTAAATAATTCGTTTTAGATTTTTATTTTAGCCTGCTTTCGGGATTTTACATGATCGAGGTACTTTATCCTACCCTGTAACGAATTAGCACTTTCTTTAGACAATATCCTTACGTGTATCGCATATTTTTTCTAAGCCCATTGTTCAATAGTAAATATCTAAAGCATTTGATCTAGCAAACAAGTTCTTGCCGCTTCTCCTCCGGTCACTCGCCTTAATTATACGATTGTGAAACCATACAGCCCAACAGAATTATGGTGGATCTGTCAAACGTCTATATTCGTCACCGTCTGTTTCTATTTCAGTCGCCCAAGCGCGAAATCACATTTAGCAAAAAAATGAAAAAAGATCCTAAGATATATCGTATATCATAATATTATTATTAATATTATATTAATATATATGGGTTTACTCATGCTACTTTACAGCTCTTGCCAAAACAGCGTGCCGTTAAACTAGACACACCTGGATTGTGCTAGGCTGATCAGGTAGTTAAGAAAGTCGTAATTTTTTTCCGGTGTTCAATAACACCTACTAGACCTTTCGTGATACTGTACAAAAATTACCCTCGTTCTCAGGTCGAGCACGTATCATTTGGAGTTTGTCTCGCAACTTCGGAGTTATGGTACGTGACATTGAGCTAGCGATGGCTGATACGATTGTTTGAAATACGTCCTTGAGACGGGGGGAAGGGCAGGTAAGTACTAATGAAGAATGTTTGGAAGCACTTGAAACGGGAACTCCTTATGCTCCAAGTAAAAGTTTAGGTCAAATAACATATAGGAGCTAATCCATAAGGATAGATCTAAACTGAAATATACATAAATGAAAATTTAAGGTTTAAAAATTAAAAAAGACCACCAAGCTGAAATGGAACCAGGCTGGATATGTCTGCCGCATGCAACCACATAGATGGGCTTACATAGTCACCTGGTAGATGCTAAAGAAAACGGCCAGAGACGACGGGGTAAAACAAGAAAAAAATGGCGGGATAACTTGGAAGGATGGACCTTACGTCAAATCGGAAGCTATGGAAGTCGAAAGAAAATACCTTTGACTAGTAATGAGTCTTAATAGGCTAATTAAAAAATAGTTATTAAACAGCAACTATAAGCTTTAATTGTTTCGAAACTAGAAGAAAAGCAAAAAATAAGCATCATAAATATGTAAACAGTTATTAGCAAATTGATACAAGTTTTGTACAGTACATTATAATCAAGATTTGGTTTTCTTATAAAGAAGTGGATTCCTAGTTCCCCCTTTTAAGTACTCAGCCTTCACCCGGTGTTCAAGCCTTTAGCTCCACCTCCATAAATTGTCTTGTTTTCGAGTTGCCAATAAAATTGCTATATTCTTAAGGAGGTTGGTAACTCAGCTATTTATATGACAAAGTCCAAAAAGTTCAATCTTACAATTATTAGAATTTAGAGTATTACAACTAGTATGGTATCTTACAATAAAAAAAAAACACAAAAGTGATAAGATCTGGGGTCTACTCCCAATTTCCGTTCAACATCCGTCCGAAACATTTACTGTCAAATAAGTAATACTCGATCAATTTAAAAGATGCAGTTTTATACTTGATATTATCTTTTGATTTAGTTGAGTATTCCTTATTTACAGTAATTGTTTGATCCGGATTGACTAATGCTACACCACTGCCTCGATCTACCGGTTTCTTGATATTAGTGCGTTCAAGTCAAATCAATTTGTTTTGAACTTCTACAATCATCCATTCATCAGTCATTTCTTATTACTAAACTATTGGAAGTGTTTCTTCTTCTTTAGTCACTGCATCATCTACCATATCACAACGCTGTCATTTTATAACGACGCTCATTTTGTCTTTGACACTAAAAATACAAAAATGAATTTTTCTTCTTAGGAGGTTGTGCGTATCTATGTAATTTTAACTCAATTAATGAACAAATGACACACTTATCCATAACAAGTGCAGTGCCACTCAGAGCTTTAATATTATTCATAAGGATTTGAAGGGCTCTGCCACTATGCCCGTCAGCCTGGCATATAAATTTGACAAGCCCCATGTTTCTGTAGTTTCACTAGCACCCTTACTTGACGGCAAAAATAGACATGGTGGCATTACTTCCCTGGACCGATCTCTTTCACAAGGAGCTCTACTACTAAATGAAATATAATGTGCCCAAGTGGAATTTCTCTATCTTCATATTGACAGTATTTACGTTCATATTTACTGGGTTCAGTATTTGTCATTGGCCTAAACTAATAAAGGCCGGGGGGTGAATTGGACGTTCGGTGGCGTTGTGTCAAAAATAATTTTATTTGTATAATGGGTGCTCGTGTGACGCTTTTACGTAACGGCTCCGCTGAGAATATTGGCGAAGGTTTTACCGTGACACAGCCTATGAATGCAGATAATCAGTATAACGAATTTATTTACCCATTTAATACCCGCATTGCGCAAGGCTGCTGGACAATGGCCTAGTCGCTTTTCTTAAAGAACACTTGGACTGGGCTGCTGGACGACATGAGTGGATGGTGAACTAATGGTTAATGTCCGTGTGGACACGATACTTCACAAAATTATAGATTTCATGTTATCAAATTTGTATAAAAATATTAGAATTTAGAAATATTAGAAGTTTATTTTATTGATGTACTGTTATTTACATATTATATGTATTTCACATGTGCATGAAGTTGTATGTACACTAGCTATTATGTTGGTTTTCTTATCTGTTTAATTATTTATTGTAGAGTTCTTTATTGTTGTCAGTGGCTCACTCGCCCGGGGTTGCTGAAAATCAGCGCCACGAAACGGTTTAAAAAAAAGCCTTTTGTGGCTAAATCTGAGCAAGTTCCAATTACACCAGTCGCGACACGCATGACGGTGAATTAGGTACTACATAATTGTAACAATTGTTTTAATTTTCTTTTTATTATTATTATTATCAAAATTTATTTTAGACTCTCGCCTCTCTCAGGGCTTAAAAGATTAATTTTGAATTATTATTATTATTCCTCTGTTGTTTTGTTTGTATGCGTGTCTGTACTTGTGCAATAAATAGTTTTCTTTCTTCTTTCTTTTGTTTCTAATTGAATAAGTTATACAATAGAAGCAAAGAAATGCGGCTCTATACTATAGCGTCAAAATTTTTTAGTTCGCATTAAAATGTAGTGTTTTAATCATAGCAAAGTATTTAATATTTGCTTAACTTATTTTATTTTTCTAACTAAATAAACGTATATTGTACATGCACTGCCTAACTTTAACTGCAAATTTACGTGGAAAACCGGTACAATTTAAGAATGCCTTAATTTTTCCGTAGAAGGTGCGATCCTTATTGAATTAGAATAACTTTTTACGCACAACGAACTCACGAAGCGGTTTTGACCTGCGCCCACTGCGGTTGCGTGACAGCTGTTTTATTTCAACACTCACGATACCGCAGGTTTGTGCGGTCACGTAGCCGCCGCGTTTGCGGAACGGCTCGCAAATTTGGCGGGAGATGATCGCAAGGCGCGCGGTTACTTACGATCAAATGAGATCGTCAGTTAAGTCTCAGACGTCGCCATGGACTCACATCAAAAACGAGTTATCGCTATGTACTTACTTCATTACAAACTCAGATTACAGATTCAGGAAAAAAATCGTTACGGATTATTCATTGTTCTTGTTAATGAGTTGAAAAACATGAAGACAAATTCTTTAATTTTTTTTTCGGATGTCCGTGTCTACTTATTCAGAACTTTTAAGAAAAATGATAGCTGGTAGGAAATGTCCCACTCAGTGATTGCCTTGGTCCATTGGCCGTAGCCCCGCGTGTACTGTCCATCTCCATTTTAGGCTCGCGATCCGCATACCGACGTCTACGACTTTTGTTCGCTGTCGTATCTCCACGTTGGATATACGGTCGACAAGGAGGATGGTACGCTCCAATTTTTAATTTACTCATAGAAAAAGTATTGCACGCAATCATTTCATAAATAGGTCCTAAAATCTCGTACCTATTACTTAGGCCACTCGGCAAATCCTGGTGGCCTAAACAAGGTTCTCGACTATAAGAACACTCATTAAAATATGTAGCGGACTGTATCAATGGGTGAAGGGATGGGTGCTAACAACGACTGAGCAGGGCCAAGAAAATGTACTTACAGTTTATTGATATTTTTAGAAAACACGTTGTCGCTATCAAAGCAAAACAGAAAACCTCACTAAAGTCAAGAAAAAGGCGCCAAAAACAATCACGTTTAAATTTAGAATTTAAGTAGAAAACTAAAACGACTAAACTTAAAGAGACTGTTATAAAAAATATATAGAAAAAGTTTTGTAGCGATTCGCTACATCGTCCGGGCGGAGAAAAGGATGGGACCACCTACACGGAGTCTATAGGCATCCTAATTAATTTCTTAGGGGACGACGTAGCGTGCCGCCATGAGTCGCCACGTCTGCTACCCTGACCTCACCGTCTCTACCAGGGTAGAGTTGGAATACTTTATCTTTGGGCCATACACCTCTAGGTAACGTGTCATCGGCGATGATTACATTACATTTAGAGGAGTTTGGGGAATTCAAAATAGGAAAATAAGTAAGCAAGTAAGCAATGTGGTTGGAAGACTGGTGTAAATTAGGCTGTGTAACTTTCACGAGGTTTAAGTTATGGTGCTCATATTTTTGTACGCGTTTGGACTTGATAGCAAGTTTAAGCAAATTGTAGTTAAATTAATACGAATAACAAATCCGCAGGGGCAGTTTCTTTTAACTGTGCAGTTAAAAAGTTGAGAGTGCAAGCTGAGATTTATATTGTAAAATATTTTCAGCTTTAGCTTCGGGACTTTTTGTTACAACTACTAGGTTGTAATTTTAGTTCATAGCTTTTTCTTAATGTTCCAAACTAGTTTTTTTTTATCGAAAGAGTGTTTACTAGTGCTCGTCTCACAAAGGTTACATAATTATATTTTCTCACATGTATAGAACTATCTTTATGATTGATAAGTGTGACGTGGTGGTAGCACTGCATGAAGGAATCCTGAGTTCGGTTCTTAGTTGAAACCATTCAAGATACGAACTGTAGTGAAACGGAACTCATAATGTATAAATATTGTGACGTTTAGAGAACGCTTTATTAGCACACGTACAGTTTAACTAATATTTGTACTAATAGGAAATGAAACTATGTTTCCGGATTTAAAACGCGTATATTTGTTTCTTCAAACAAACCGACGTTTCGGGCCCTTTACAGGTCCCATGGTCACGATTGACATGAAATGAACCGGATTTAAATCCGGAAAAATAGTTTCATATCCAATGTGTAACAATCGTAAAAACCTAAGAACTCGCTTTGTACTAATGTTAAGAAGTTATTGTAATAAAGAATAAATCGCCGGATGATCTGAACAACCATCTTTTATTTACATATTATACGAATCTTTTTAAATTTGTTCATCAGAACACCACTTGGGTAGTAATTTCAGTTAGGACCTTATAATCAGGGAGGCCATCCTTTAGCACAGAATTTTCTTTGAACCATTCATATGTATTTTTTTAGTTTTTATTCAATGTTTATGTAATGATATTAAAATCATTCATCTTCACGACAAGATATTCAATAAAAACTTAAACAATACAATTATTAAAGCGAGATAACTCTAGTCAGCTGCTGGTAGCTATAAAGGTACCTGGCTGAGTCAACAAATAGATTTGTCACGGATGGCGCTTTGGCGAAAAAGTCGTTAAAAACTAAAAGCAAAAACAAGCACATAGAAAAATTCGTAAGGTCGTAAAAGAATCGCAATAATTACATAATTTTTTTAATGTATTTTATGTATTTGTTAACCGATATAATATATGCGTCAAGGACTATCATACACGCAATATTATAAAACACTATTTCTAACTAATCTACACGCATTGCACTTGTCGGCGATGTGTAGCGCAATCTGGTGTCAGGTAACCGGCCGCGGAACCGCCGATATACGACACCCTTCGGCCAAATTTCTTCCTTCATGAAGGTCGACAGATGTTCGGTCGGTACACTCACCACAAACGAAAGGAAATTCACGTTGTGGCGGGACTCCAACCGCTCGACTCTCAGGGTGTATCTATATATCTATCTGTATGTCTGATGTACGCCACTAACTCCTCAGACTTCGCGGAGTAATGCAGCCGCGACAGGTACAGCAGCGTCGTCGGTATAGTCGGACGCGCGGTAATGTGCAGTTTTCTCTATTTATGTAGACAAAAACTTCTTCTTCTTCCTCTTATTTAAAAAAATATTGAATTCTTCTTCAATTTACGTAATTCAGTACTATTATAGGTCAACAACATTCAGGTCGCCTCTGCAGTTTGCACTTTGGCATTTCTCCATCTCAATTGGAGTACCACCACTACTTCAACTTCTAATATCAAAAATAAATCCATTGCCTCCTACCCTATGTTGATCATCATATCAAGGATTTATCCAATAAAGATGATACAAAAGCAATAAAAAATAAGTACATCACAAATGCATTTGGCAAGTCCGTATCAGTGATTAGGTGATTCGGACGAGCGCCACCCCGTTGCCAAGTGAGCTGGCGCTCGATCAAACGACCACGATTTGCTAATAATTGGCCAATGCTATCGTGTGATATAGGTGATACGGTTGTTATTGGCAGGCCATAAAGGTATTACAAAGGCAGGTCTGTTTGAAATAGACGAGACAGAGTATCACTTTAGTTTTAACGTGGATGGAAAAATATAATTTTTCACTTTTATGATGTGATGTACCGCATTGGGCCAGCATCTACAGGTTGAAACCATAGTTCACCAGTCCTCTGGAGGAGGTTTTCAATTCCACAGTATGTTTAGGAAATGAAACTATTTTTTCGGATTTAAATCGCGTATATTACAAACAAACCGACGTTTCGGGCCCTTTACAGGTCCCATGATCACGGTTGACTGAGGTATGTTTTTTTTCCACAGTATGTTTTTTTTGTGTATATTTCATATAAATATTTGTACTTCTAGATGTGTCAAACGGGGTACCAAAGGGGTTAGTACAAAGATTAGAATCAACAAATAAAAGGATCTGTACCAGATTGATTAAACGACACTTGGCTAGGGAGTAATATCATATAATATAGAAGTAAATACAAGATTTTGGAATAAGTAATAATGTTAAGATGTCATTGATGAAGATGTGTGATTTGAAATAAACAGTTTAAAATTTATAACTTAATTTTTTTTTAAGTAACGTGACGAATAAGACGTGCACCTGGTGGTAAGCGACACTCCTATCCATAGCAGTTGCATTGCCACTCAGAGCTTTAAATCGCAAAGGCGCTGCCACCGCGCCTGATACCCTGAGACCTAAGCTGACAAGTCCCATGTACCTGTAATTTCATCCTTCAAAACCGGAACGCTGTAATGGTCACATTACTGCTTGGCGGCAGAAATTAGTAAAATCTTACGTTGCGCCTAATAAAGCCCTCTCCTAGAGGAGGTCCATGCGACAGGGTTATTGCTTTTATTTTTAATCGTGTGTATTGTTTCTGGACTTGCTTGAATAGTGAACAAGCATCTCTTTTGGGTGAGCGTGCACCGTCTTGACTTCCACCAGACGAAATGCTCCTCCTTCATCGTCGTCTCATCTTTTATCAACCTTTTTTTTGTTTCCTGAACCCTTAACTTCTGAAATTTTGAATCGATCTCTAATTCCTTTTCTTCGTTGTTCTTACTTTGGTTCGGTTCTTTATCACTGCCACCAAAATTCTTAAAGCGAGAGGACGTGCTAGTATCATCATTTAAAATCGCAACTTCACGTGATTTACTTCTTTTTCATCATTAGAATACGTACACCTTTTGGGGTAAGTGGACTGTTCATAAGACTGTTTAGGGAGTATTTTATATTATTGTTACAGCCTTTTGTTCTCTCATTTTCTACATCTGATAAATGCATGTGGACGGAGCCCTTATTTTACTTTCGCTAATGCTAGGCCACGAACTGATGACTTCGGTGGCCCAATATAATATAATAATGCCACATCTGCAAAATGACGACATTTCTTTCTAAAATATAAGGTATTGTAAATTTCACATAAGATTTGATTCGTCTATTTCGTATCATTTGTATGGCTTTCATGTGATAAAAGCATTTTTTTAATGATAGACGATAAGAAGAAGAACGCAAGTACGCACACACTCAACATAACCCCGCACTAGGAAAACCCTGTGTCGCGGGTGCCATGGACACACATATAGACAACCACAAATTACACCCAAACTCACGAGAGAAATAAATGTAGTAAATCGAACGTGGGACCTCTGCGTGGCATGGTAACCGTTCGGCCACCGAGGCAGTTAATATATTTATAACACGTGGATGAGTTTTTTATTAGATAATAAATTGAAATGTACAGGTAAGGTACGATAAAAGCTTAAATACTAGAAACCCAAATTAGGATTAAATTATATGAATAAAATTGGGTCCTTCCTTTGTATGGTTATGCTAATGCGTTGGGGAAGGTAGCTGCCGGTTCTTGGGTTTCTCAGGGTTTCTCAATGGACACAATGCGTTCGTGCCTGTCTCGCGGTAACACGAACAGAGGTGGCTGTTGCCGCCCCCATTTATTTTAAAATAACATAAACAAAATAAAAAATTGAATTATTTTACAATTTGTTGATTTCGAATATTAGTAATTTCACCAACTAAGAGCGATGCGATGAGTACAGCGCACAAACGGTCACGTCACAACTCAACACCGACGTTACGCATCGTGTAGCATCGCTCTAACTAGTAAACAATATTTATTGAACATTCTTACTGCATGTTACATTATTTGAGTTTTACGTCTATTTATTTTAATTATACTTATGTATAATTACAAAAATACTTACCGATTGCCTATTATAACTATTACCAAAATTCGTTTATTTTCACAATTTCGAATGACCTTGCGTTTTGTTATTTTTTTGCATAGAGTTTCGTCGGTGGGAATGGTAGAAATCGTTGAAAAATTTTAATTAGTTAACACGAAACAACATTTTCTTTTGTATTCAAGATGACAATTAAGCGTAAATCTCACCTGATTGTAAGCGCTGATGTATCAAATACACTTTAGCTTTCTGCAGTTTTGAAGCGTCGCTTCTACTACGGCACATTATTAATGAGCTGCCTGGATCGCTTCTCCACAGTATTCAGAGCAAGCTGGTATTTAGTAGATCCACCCCAAAAGTGGCAGCAGAATTTCATATATGATCTATCGCCTTTAGTTTCGTTTAAGAAGCTGTTTCGGAGTGAAATACTGTGTTATTTTTAATTGCATACATTTTCATTGCATTTTACCACGTATTCTGTAGTGAAATGTAAACGTGGGGCTCGAGCGTTAGTGACGAGTGAGCAACACCAAAGACAAATACTTACAGTTTATTTAAAAGCAGAAATCAAATACGAAGTAGACAAAACAATAACAAATAATAATCTTAGTACAGAGTACTAAAAAAACCGACCTCGAAAGTACGTGGAATTACGTCTATTTGCTAAGCTTCATTGAAATATCCCCTAGTTCGCCACTATACAGGACTTGATACTGGAGATAATAAAAATAGGTTCTCACTACGACACTACTCAAAGTATATCGAGAGAAAAACGCCTTGAATTGGAGAAATAGCAAAATCAACTAAATAATTGCTAAAAGTAATTGTTCCTAAATTAACGTTAGGCACTATTTATAAAAATGAATCTTCATGCGTGAACAGCCACCCTTTGAGGTGGATGATTTTCTTCAAAATGAAATGGGACCACTACGGAAATACCCCCTTTCCAACAAAAAAAGAATCATGAAAATCGCTTCACAAATACCGGAGTTATCGCGTAACATACTCCTCCTATTTTGAAGTCGGTTAAAAAGGCGCCAAAAACAAATACATTTAATTTTCGAACTTAATAAAAAAAAACGACCGTGGCGGTTCGCTACAATTTATTTTTTAAATAACATCAAGTGACGGGACGAACAAGTCGTGTGCTATGGTAAGCTACACGCCTGTCCATAACAGCTGCAGTGCCACTCAGAGCTTTAAATCGCAAAGATCTGAGGGGCACTGCCACTGCGCCCGTCATCCTGAGACATAAGTTGATAAGTCGCGTGTGTAATTTCACCAGCACCCTTCAGAACCATATAATGTGAGCATTACTATTTGACGGCAGAAATAGGTAAGGTAGCAGTAATTCACAATAAATACCTAGTACTTTTGAAAATGTTACACTAAAATGTGTCAAGCCTTCATCAACTAGTATAAGATACGAAGCCATAACATAACACCTGACACAAAATAACTTTTGGATGGATTACGCAATCCACAAGTAGTGTCAATGAAGCAACGTACGTACCATGTTGGTACAAGAAGCCATCGAGTTTACTAAATGCCAAATGTCTAATCGTGAAGACGGGTTTGTCCGAGACGGAACTGTCCAGTGCGAGAAATGTAATACTTACGAGACTTAATATGACGTTGAAAAGTACTGCGGTATGCTACACATTCCACATAGTATACAAGAACGAACGTTCAAGAACGTAAGGTGTGATGTAAATAACATTGTGCGCCATCTTTGCCCACTAGGGACACCTAGTGGTCCTGTCCTTAGGGATTAGCCCATGTCCGAAGCGTCGAGATCGTAATCCCGTACTTTGTCACGTGCGGATAAACATGAGTGCGTCTTGGCAGACTAGACCTTTTGGATAAAAACTGTGTTAAATCAAATAGGCGCTTAGAAAGGTTAAAACGCTGAATAATTAGAAGCGGCCCGAAAGATTTGTGAAAGAATTAGTCCAGGGAAAAACTGCCAAACCTTACCTATTTCTGCCGCCAAGAAATATTTTGAGTATTATTGCATTACGCTTTTGAAAGATAAGGGTTCTGGTGAAATTCTAAGCACCTGACACTTGTCAACTTACGTCACAGGGTGACTGGCGCAGTGGCCCTCAGTTCTTTGTGATTTAAAACTCTGAGTGACACTGTAACTGTCATAGATAGGCGTGTCGCTTACCACCAGGCTTGATACCATAAAAAAGAATGAAATGAAAATATAGTAGTGATGGTGTATACATGGTAACATTGAAAGAGAACGGCCACGAAAGACATTCAAAAAGCAGGAGTGCGAAGTGTGAAGAATTTCCTGTACGAAAAGATGGATGAGTTTAAGTGAAGCAATAGAACTTTGCCAAAACCTTGATGGGAATCCAAAGATGTGATTACGAGCGTGACTCGTTCATTAATTCATTACAAGGACGTAACTAAATATACATACAAGGTGAAGCGTGTCCCAAAACATCTTTATTTGCAAGCGGAGGTTGTAGCTAGCCTTGTCCCATAGCCTTTATTAATTTGTCGACCTTTTATTTGAGGGAACCTTTTGTTTCTTATAAAAATATGATCTAGTCCTCAACGCACTTATTGATAAAAAAGCAAGCTTGCGGGTGGTCGCTTTTGACCACCGTTGCTTGTACACGAAAAGAACCCTAATTTGGTAACGTCTCAATTTTGCGAATAGTATGTATTTGATATTTGACACTCAAAATGTTTGACAAACTATTGTTCACCACCTTGTGTTTAAGAGTATAGATTACGTTTTTAATTTATCTAATATATTAATTAAATAATGAAATTTTTTCATATAATAATTTTAAATCCAGGTTACAGAAGTCAAATCAATTAACAAGCTCATGCTGTATTTGTGGTGGTGAGCCTATCAATTACAGTTCAGTGCAGAATTAAGTGAACACATGTAAATTTTATTGGCGTTTGGTCATAAATGTTCTGTCGATAATCCACCGTAATATGTAATTTATATTATGTAGGTTAGCAGACCATCAATCATGTTAGCAATTTCACTCCATTTGGATTTAAACAGAGCGATTAATTTGGTTGCGGTGATGAGAGATCGACGATTCAAATTCTCGTGCATATCGCGTATAAGAATACACATATATGTACATGCCGCATGTACATTCGTGAATATTTATTAGAAAACGTGTTGATGAAATCTGCATTTCATCTTTTATTGTGCGCACAGCCCATCTTTAAGGTGCGACTGAATAGGCATCTTCTGGGCGAGCTCGTTCCATCGTAGATTCTATCTTTGCTCCAGAGCTAGGTAGTGGTCAGACGGACTATGGCATTAGCCTTCTCCATTCTTTCATTGTTCATTGTGCCAGCAGTAATAACTAGAGATAAATTACTGGTTTTAGACCACTATTTTCATTCTGTACAAGTGGATCCTTTTGACAGATAATGGCCCTTAAACGCCGTTGAAAGAACAAACTGCTGGTAGCCGCAAAAATAACCCTTAATGTTATAACTTGTCGACTTTAGTGACAGTACATCATTACGGTGTCTCTCGGGGAAATAATAAGACTTAAATATAAACATCTTAGTGTAGTTCATGCAATGTTTGACATAACATTAGATTAGCGTAACGTTATGAAGGTTTAACGCGCACAGTGCTCGAATCATGTTATTTCAATTTATGCCCTCGGTAGTCAGATTACGGCGCAAACTCCGCATTAATTGTGCATAAGATTCTCTCACTGGTACTTGTACACATGTCATCAATAATACAGTAGTGTGCTTTCTTTATATAATCATTACGTAATGTTACAGAGTATACAAAATTTAAACTGGAAGGAAAAATAAGGAAACGTCGGCCTTAGCGTATCTTTACCAGATTGAGAATGTCCTGAAAATCAGAAGTACTTAGAATCAACGACTGATGCATGTGAAGGAAAGCTATATATCGGGAGTATAGTCGCTAAAGGTTTATAAACTATGCCTATAATGCCACTCAGAGCTTTAAATTGCGAAGATCTGAGGTGCACTACCACTGCGCCTGTCACCCTGAGACATAAGTTGACAAGTCCCACGTGCTTGTAATTTCACCAGCACCCTTGCCCTTTAAAACCGGAACACAGTAATGCTGACATTACTGCTTGGCGGCAGAAATATGTAAAGTGGCAGTACTTCGCTGGACGAATTCTTACACGAGGAACTCTACTTCTACTTGGTATTTATACTAATACATACAAGGTCGCTTAAGTCGCTTCTCCTAATTTGGAATTAGGTATCTGTCTCCACCTATCCGTAAAGTTTGGCTATTAACACAGCAGGCTCTTGCACTTGGAATGGATTAATACTTATAGAGTTAATTATTCTAAGTCTCGATATCGTAAAATACAATATTTTATGATAATACTTTAGCAAGGTTATCATACACCGTTTTGTCTTGCTAATTAGCACCATATTCGAGTTTATTATAAAATGTATTGTCTTCGAAACAAAGAAATGAGTTTAATATTACTATTATACATATTACAATATAACATAACAACGTGCCAGTTAACACATTACACTGGTCTCAAATAAAGGACTTCCCTGTATTACGGCCCGGAATACCCAGACCAAATCAATTTTGGCAAGTTCGTTTCTCAAATTGGTCCTACCGGCAATCGAAACCGTGAGATCTTCTTAAATTTAATATTAAGGTTTTCATCACGGTAGTAAACGTCATTTAGTTGTGACGGTTCGACCGCTTTCATTGTCATTCCATGTTTTTATCACCCTTATCTCTGATTCCTGGTTACTTACTTTTGAAATTTTGAATCGTTCTCTTATTATTTTTCTTCGTCATTCTTAACTTTGCGACGAACCGAATTCCGTGACGGAACGAACAAGTCGTGCGCCTGACAGTAAGCTACACGCCTGTCCATGACAATACCAGTGCTACTCAGAGCTTTAAAGCTCCGAGATATGAGTGGCACTGCCACTGCGCCCGTCTCCCTGAGACATAAGTTGACAATGTGCTTGTAATTTCACCAAATGTGTGTATACATCGCACACTTTTTTGTGGATAAGATCAAAATGTCGAAGCTATCGCAAACAGTTCCTAATACGTCAAGAAACTTAATGATAAACCTCTACAAGGACATCATCAGGCTTCTTAAGGCCACATTGTACCAAGAAAAACCTACAGGTCATGCTTAAGTGGTGCCAGCTGACTTACCTTTACCTCCTCAGCCAATATGGCGTCCTCATTTTTTGTCATTAAATTAAACTTGGTTGTTTTTGGTTTTCCTTGTCCTGACGTTCTTTTTGAAATGAAAACACGAGACACTTGCATAGGGTAGCACAATTCCCGTAATTTCTAAACACAACGTGTGGAACTATATTCGTATTTCAGAGTTCAAAGATCACTAGCTTAAAATTTATCTTGCATGTAACGCAATTGGAATTCACGGGGCAACTGGCGAACGTATACGACCCGACTAGAATCCTCACAGGCTTATAGCAATAAATAATACTCTGCTCTACTACCAACTTGTATTTGCACTTGGATGAGAAATCTTCGAATTATACCTTTGCATCGACGGACTATCCGATATAATCCTGTAAACGACGTCGGCGGCGACTAAGGGATAAATACCATTGACGGGCAGCAGAATCCTTTCAGTCTACTAGGCTACCTTGCCAGGATCCATCTATAGATAGAAATGGATGTCAGGGGTTTCCGTAAATCCCTTTTGAGAGGAATTGCCTCGTGTATTAATTTGGAGCTTTACTGCGGCGTTCCATCTATTTCTTAACAAATTTTACTTAAGAAGTTAATGTGAAGTTAACGAATTCAAAATTTTCGCATTTGCCATTTTAAGTTGGTGTTGTCGTACCGAAATATACACGCTTAATAATTGGTTTCAAAGACTGCGATTTTGTCGTTTGGAGATTTGCGAATTTAAAAACTTGTTCAACATTCGTCTTATATTCTATTTAAGTATTTCAAATTTGTACGTATATTAATTTTTATTATATTATTGACGAAAATTACTACACTAGTTTATAATAATAATTTATTAACCGACTGTATGTTTTCTTTAAAAAATGCCAATGTAATTGTAAAAGTTTAAGAAATTAATATTGAGTAAATATAAAAAATATGTTACATTCATTTGTACAAACAATTTTATTTTATTATTTTTATTTTTTTTCTTAGTATCATAAAAAAAGGTAAAGCTGGTCAAAGTACAAACACATGGGGCTTGTCAACTTTACGTTTCAGAATGACCTTTGCGATTTAAAGTTTTGTGTGGCCCTGCAACTGCTATGAACAGGCGTGTCGCTTATCACCAACTTGTTCGTTCAGTCATTATAAAAGCACACTATACCTAGTCTTATAGTTCTTATTCTTCATCATACAATATATAACGAAGGTAATTAAATACAAAGGAAGGAAAATTCAGTCCGTGGAATGTAAGATTACTTTTGACATTTTCGGAATGCCCAAAAGAATGAAAAGGAAACCTTTGTCAGATTTTCATTTGAATGTTTAAATTAAAACAGGTGTATTTATTGATTCACCGATGCGTAATGGAAAAAAGATTTACGTATTACGTGTTTCTGTATGTACGAAATATAAATAAACTTTTAAATTTTTATTTCAAATTTTCTATTTTCAACCATGGGATTCCTAAGACATTGTCTTTTATCTGTTTTATTAGTAATATTTTAACTGTATATTCTGTTGTACAATCTTGATAATTGACTGTGTAACCTGTTTTTCTACATGAACTAAATTTTTCTTTTTTTTAAATACTAAATTCTATATTATTTGCATATTTATTTTATATTCATTTTTTGTCTTATTAAAATGTTAATTGTTTATAGGCACACGCCACGTGTGTCGAGTAAAGGTGGACAGTGTGTTAAAACCCAGTCAACCCGCTCGGGTTTTTACCCAAAGCTTTTACCACTATTCTGCCCAAAATCGGCGAATATGGAATTTGGTTTAATTTCATATTTATTACACATGTCAACGTGAAAAAATCTTTTTTAAGACGAACAAAAAGCAACTCCACACAATGCCCACCTTGCAATTCTATAGATTCTCACTGCTAAGGATTTTTAAGCACACTACGACTCGACTTTTATGAATATCGGTTCAAGTGCTTACGATCTAACGATTTTTTAAATCGATTTATTTCAATGATCGATTTATTTGAAGCGATTTTCAGGCAAACCGATTCAACAGAAAGGTAAATTAAATCATCTAGATAAGAAAGCAATAAACAGTTTGTAATAATAATATTAAATTTGAACAAAACACATAGTTTTTATCATCAATTTCGGGCATTAATGGGTTTTAACCAGATTTAAACCCGATGTTTATAAAGCGCCAGGTCAAAACCCGG
The DNA here is from genome assembly GCF_003589595.1 of Hyposmocoma kahamanoa. Lineage (NCBI taxonomy): Eukaryota > Metazoa > Arthropoda > Insecta > Lepidoptera > Cosmopterigidae > Hyposmocoma > Hyposmocoma kahamanoa. The sequence goes on along the minus strand of NW_020653710.1, from coordinate 430,327 downwards.
GCGCTTGCTCATCTCTGGTATCGTGACATTGCATCTTTCCTACCTGTAAAGCACTACTGGGCACGGACCTCCTCTAAGAAGAAGCATCTGGCTGGCCTAATGCGAGCTGAGGACATACCGGGAATAGGACCCGGTAAATCCAAACCTATATACATACTAAACGATTAGATCGGCTTTTAATTAAGTAAATTGGAATTGCCTTATTTAACGTATTGCCCATAAAACAATTCAAGCAATGAACAATTTATTACCTGGTATTTAAGTGCTTCATTTGCAAAAGTAATGAAAGTCGGCTATAAACGATCTGGTAGGCCCTCCTACTGCTGTTTTAAAACATTACAAAATATTTGTTTCACTTGAAGAATGTTGTTACATGTTTTAAATTCTCCTGAAATCTCCTCCTCGAAAACTCGAAGAAAAATTCCTTTGATCCAGCTGAAAATGAACCAGCGTCATTTTCGTCTAACACTGGTTATTGCGCTCAGAACTGAGCTTGATGCTTGCTGCAATCTGTTGTTTGATTTCAAAGTCTGTTTGCCGTAACGCGACCTGTGTAAAACTACGAAAGTTTCAAAAACAAACATCTAAAATACACACACATAAAGAAACTCATGAAGTTGCTAACTCAGTCCACTTGGATTGAAAAAAAAAAAAAATCTTTGAGTTTGTTCGATGTTTGTATCAATTATAACAACAGTGTACTTTCACAAATAACATATAAATAAATATTGTAATACAATATTATCAATATTTTTCTCAAACATGCTCGGAAATGTTTGCATTACTGTCAAACAATAAACACGGAAACTTTGTCATTTATGGACCATGCGACTTCTTCCCGGTCAAGGCCTGCAAAGTACGTATGAAAATCCGTTACTGTCCACTTTTCTAAATTTTTAAGTACTCCTACTATGTAGTAATGAACAATGTAAACAGGCAAAAGAAAAACAAAAAAGAAATACTCATACAGGTGTTCCCAGCGTTCATATTTGCGAGAATAAAAAATACTTACTTGTATCGGGTACTTAAAAAAAAGAAAACGGCGGTAACATTTGAACTAAAGTGTTTTGGTACTGGTTTGGTTTTTCGTCTTTTTCGTATTTTGATCGCGAAAATGAGTGCTAGTGAGAAGAGCGATAACGAAAATACAGTAACAGATACACATTCAATCACCTCATCTGAAGTTCAGGAGACTACTATTAATGTACTAAATATTAATTAACATTTTTTTATTTTTTCTATTATACATCTTTCTCTTTTTAGTCTTTTATTATTTCCTCACATTGTTTGAGAAAAATACTATACATGCCTCGGCGGGAACGAGGATTGCTTGACTCGTATTAGTACAAGGCTACTCGTCCAGCAATACCTTACATCTCGGCCTCTGCAATAATGTACTATATTTATTATTTGGAATTTTTACATTAAATTTTTATCAGCAAGTATATGTTATATAACAGGTGACAGTGCTAATTACAAATCTCCACAAGTAGCCCAAAAAATCAAGCACAATTATTCAAATGGAAACAATATTATTACGTGCAAATACGCTCAATCAACTGTACACACTGGTATTACACAGGAAGTCAAACAATGAGAGATAGGTAATTAAGTAAAATATTGTAAACATACGTCGTACCGAATCGACGTTGGTGATGAACAGATCTATGTCCAAAGACGATTGGTTATACCCATTGATTTATGTGATTCATCTAACCAGCTACTTGAATAACGAATTATTTGATTCGTTATTATTTTTTATCTGTTAAGACATCGCTTGCATTACACTAACCGTTTCCGCTTTGATCTTTACTCTCAAAAGTACGTGGAATTACGTCTATTTGCTAAGTTTTATTGAAATATCCCCTAGTTTGCCACTATACGGGACTTGACACAGGAGATAATAAAAATCGGTTCTCACTACTCAAAGTATATTGAGAGAGAAATACGCCTTGAATTGGAGAATTGCAAAACCAACCATTAAAATAATTGGTCCTAAGTAAAATTTAGGCGCTATTTAAAAATATAAATTTATGCGTGGTCAGCCACCCTTAGAGGTGGATGATTTCCTTCAAAATGAAATGTGACCACTATGGAATTCCCCCCTTTCCAACAAAAAAGAATCTTGAAAATCGGTTCACAAATACCGGAGTTATCGCGTAACATACATACAAAAAAAAAACATACAGTCGAATTGAAAACCTCCTCCTTTTTTTAAAGTCGGTTAAAAATTAATAAACCTTAAATTGAATTATTCATACGCAACAAGTAGCCAGCAACAAAGTTGCTTTATCTTCCATTTACTTTGAGAATTCGTAATCACTTATATAAAGATAATAACTTTAAATTTTGTTTCCCGAAACATCAAACTTAGTAATTTCATGTTAATGTATTAGTTAATGAGGATATTCCGAACTACTTAAGTCCAAGATGTAGGTACAAAGATTCTGTTCTACCCAACGGTTTTTCCATGCAGCCTCTCCTTTTACTTCATCATTTACATTATCATCAGAGTCCATTACAAATGTTAACTACTTATATTATGTTTTGTAACAGCTTACTAACATTATGTAAAAGCAATAAATTATTGAGTAATACGTAAAGATGAGCTTCGTCACATGAAGAAGTACAGTATGAAGCCAACGCAATGCGAGCAGGAGATTGAAGGGCGCTCGTTAAAACCAAAGTCTATGACTTTGTGGATAAGCACGCAGAGCTCAATTTTGTATATTTTATTCATTGCATGATTTAATTGTGTCGCATTTGCAGACGACCTGATTCTCTTGCCTGGGAACTCCGCTGATCTCCAGACTATGCTTCGAGACCTGCACGAGGCTTCACTAGCTATCGTCGTATATCGTATAACAAGTCCAAAACCAAGATCATGTCCAACCATCCGGGCTCAAAATCCACCATCTTCGTTGGGAACATACAGCTATATGTAGTAGACGACTACATTTATCTTGGACACTGTTTATCTTTTGGCCGAGCTTCCCAAGACAAGTAGATCGCAAGAAGGATTCAGTTGGGATGGGAAAACTGGAGGACATCTTTAAATCTAAAATGACTCAAAGCCTGAAAACTAAAGGATATAAGAGATGCGCTTATTTAGTTACGGTGCCGTGACATGGCCGCTCACAACGGAATACATGCACAAAATCAGAGTAGCACAAAGGGCAATGGAGTGCCATGCTCGGCATTTCTCTCGTCGACCGCATATCCAACGTGGAGATACGACAGTGTTTAAGGGTCGTAGACGTCGGTGTTCGGATCGCGAGGCTAAAATGGAGGAGATGGGCACGATACGTTGCTAGGCGGGATGACGACCGATGGACCAAGGCGACCACTGAGTGGTACCCGGTAGGAGCGAGACGTCCTCGAGGCAGACCACCTGCTAGATGGTCGGACGATATCGTCGGGGTGGCCGGAAGATTGTCGATGAGATTCGCACAGAACCGATTGAGAAGCGTTTTATTTCCACATTTATATGGCGAACGGATATATAGGGCGCACTATAAGTTTCAGGAACTGGCCATTTACATAAAAAATATTTAAAAAGTAATTACAACATTTGAAAATAGATCTCTTTGGCAGTAGAATACAGTTTGTTTCATCTGATTGTCACTTGTTTTTACAATGTGGCGTCATTTTAGAAATTGGTTGTCTACATCACTATGGATTTAACTCGTGAAAATTTTCGTAGTATGATTTTCTACGACTTCAAGTGTAATTTAACAGCTCAGCGGATCTTCGCTCGGCTTCAAACTGCTTTTGGCGATGAAGCACCATGCAAGCCGACTATTTATAGCTAATTTGCAGAATTCAAACGTGGTCGTGTGAATCTCAGTCAGTCGCCCGTCGCCATGCGTCATGTGATCATAACAGACGGGCATGTGACATACCATGAGATTCGGGCATCTTCAGGTATATTCAAATTCAAATTCAAATTCAAAATAATCTTTATTTCATAGGTAAGCATTATTACACTTGAAATCGTCACAATAGTTAAACTCTACCGCTCATTCGTAAGGCAGATTCCCCTGAGAAGAATGAGCAAGAAACTCTAGGGGTTGCTATCTGTAAATAACATTTACAATATTTTTTTTTAATTTGAAACATCAGAGATCGAGACTACCTCCATGAGCTAAACGGCTTACTTCATACATTTATTTATTATTTCACACAATTTGTTTTTTTCTCATTAAGAAGTAGGTTATTAACAGCAAACCAATCAACTACTTTAGATATAACATTGTTCACATCGTCGTAGGAACATTGGTGCCTTTTAACTTTAAATAATAAGGAAGTATGATCAGCAAACAATACTATCTCATGTTTTGTACCCTCCATAAGGCTAGGTAAGTCATTAATATAAACTAAATAGCATAGGCATGAGTCAAATACAATAAATACTACACAAATATTTGGTGTGAAAAAGCTGTGCTCTTGGTGGAACCCACACAATTTGACTGAGGCTCAAAAACGGATCGCGTCACTTGGTGCAATGCCATGCTTACCAGATTCAACGAATGGGTGTCAAATTTGGTGTGGGATATAGTAACAGGTAACGAAATATGGATTTATAGTTACGATCCCAAAACAAAGCAGCAATCGAGCGTCTGGGTCTTTCGAGATGAGCCGAAACCAACTAAAGTGGCGCGCGTGCAAAGTGATTGCTTCTTTTTTTAATAAAACTGGACACGTGGCTACTGTTGCTTTGGAGAATCGTTTTACCGTGAAAAGTGATTGGTACACGACCATTTGTTTGCCGGAAGTTATTGACAAAGTTCGTGAAAATAACCGTAAACGCCGTATCATCTTGCATCACGATAATGCCAGTTCTCACACGGCCAGACAGACAAAAAAATTTTTGAAGGTGAAAAATCTGGCACCTTGTGACTTTTATTTATTTCCAAAAATTAAGAACCAGTTACGCGGTTAACGAGTTTCATCACCTGAAGAGGGCGTCGAGTATGAAAAATATGTTTCAGAGAAGGTCGCGGAGGAGTGGCATAAATGTTTTCAATATTGGTTCATTCGCATGAAAAAGTGCATTAACGCTAACGGAGAATATTTTGAGAAACAATAAATTTATTTCTGCCCATTTATAGTACTTTTTCTTATTCATTCTGGAAATTTGTGCGCCCTGTAGGACTTGAATTCCCTGCCTACAGACTTGTTTCTAAAACGCTATAACTTGGACCTTTTCAGGGCGAGAGTGAATAGGCATTATTTAGGTATGCATGCTACATCGTCGACTTAATCACTTTTCATCAGGTGAGATGGAGGTCAAATGCGCACATTTTGATTTTTATTACTTTATTTTATAATTTAGTAACAGTAGAGCTCCGTGTTAAAGACCAGCCCAGGGAAATACTTTGTACCTTACTTATTTCGGCCTCCAAGCAGTAATGTGGTGGTGAAAATACAGGCACATAGAACTTATCAAATTTGTGTCTCGGGGTGACGGACACTGTGACGATGTTCCTTAAATCTTTGCGATTTAAAGTTTTGAGTGGCACTGCAACTGTGATGGCGTGTCGCTTACCACTTGTCGTTTAATACGACCTGTTCAAAAAAGATGCAAAATTAAAAACCCGAAGATCTGCGGTGGTCAGTTATAATTTTGAACACATGCCAGCAGTTCAAGTTCACGAGCTTTATAGTTAAAGCAGATGCCGTGGCTAAATCGGTCGGGAGCATTTGAACAGCCTAGACGTTTTAACGTACATGGTTTAAAGGCCGTGGAGTATATACAGCCTGTCATATCTGTACAGCTACTTATAGACATGTTTACGAATACGAAGAAAAAAAAGAATATTTGGATTACAAAAGTGGTAGTCCTTTTTATGACAATTTGAATAAATAAATACATTAAAAAAGTTTGTTAAAAGCTAATTTTTTATTATTGAACTATACAAATACTCTCCACGCTAGAATGCGAACTTTATACATGGAAGGGGACCAGAGATGTAAATGATCTGTAAAATAATGATTTGATAACTGAAAAACCAAAACAATTGAAAAACTGAAAGGGATATGCCGAACGAATACGGTGGATAACGTCCCAACCTAATTGCAATAGCTTTGACGACTTTGTGAAGATGTGTGTGGTTTGGCATTATAATGATGAAATAAAGACACCTTTCCTACTCACAATTCTGAGCGATTTTCGTGAATTAAAAACTTTAAACTTTCCCGCCTATTCAATAAAATGCACACTAAAATAGTATTTTAAAATAAAAAAGTTTTTTTTTTGTTTAAAGTTACCTTAAACGATACAAAAACACTAACTGCCAGCAGCCGACGGCTTCGTCGTACCCCTATAAATGTTATTCTTCTTATCGTATCGATGGCATACTATACTATACCGTGTTCCATCGCGGTGAAAGGGTTTACCAATGGGCCAGACGTACAAGAAAACAATAGTACATCGTGGTGGAACCTCCTTTCGTGCACCCCTATCGCGTAAATAATAGGCACGCCTTTCGCTCATTACAGTTTGGAAGTTAGTAGTTAACGACAATCTGCGGAGGTTTTTTTTATGATACCCGGTGACGGAACGAAAAAGTCGTGCGCCTGGCAGTAAGCGACCGGAACGCATTAATGCATTAATTGTGTCTGAAAATTTGTAATTTACTTTGTGGTACAATAAAGTGGTTAAATAAATAAATAATTCTCACATAAAGCTGCGTTTCCACCAGACATGTAGCTAGGCGATGTGCGAGAACAAAATTCAATATTATAAATTAAAAAAATAAACATAAAACAATTTTAAGGGTGCTGGTGAAATTACAGATACATGGGACTTGTCAACTTATGTATCAAGGTGACAGACGTAGTGGCAGTGCCCCTCAGATCTTTGCGATTTAAAGCTCTGAGTGGCACTGTGGTAACTTACCATTAGGCGCATGACTTGTTCGTCCTGTCACTTGATATTATTATAAAAAAAAATAGAGCAATATTATTTGATATACACTAGGTTACTTCATTTTCCTAGCCTCGCTTGGCGCAGCTCTGATGGAAATGGGCTAGCGGAGTCAAGTATTTGTACATACAAAAAAGCGAGGGATGCGAGTGAGGAATGTGTGCGAGTGACGCGAGCGAGGGATGTGTGTGTGTAACTCTGAAATAGCTGAAAAGAGTCCGCTACTCATCCTCGCGCCGCTCAGCTAGACACCGTTTAAGAGCTTAAAAGCAAAATCAATCAAATTGATCTTTATTTCATAGGTAAGAATTATTACACTTGAAATCGTCTCATTGGTTAAACTCTACCGCTCATTCGTAAGGCAGATTCCCCTGAGAAGAATGAGCAAGAAACTCTAGGGGTTGCTCTTTGTAAATAACATTTGCAATATATTTTTGTTTTGCTTTCAAACATCAGAGGTCGAGACTACCTCCATAAGCTAAATGGGTTACTACCACGGACTTTTGTCATCCAAGTACGCAAAAGTTGTATAATACACCTTTAGTATAAAGTTTTTGTTTCACTATAGTTTTAAACCTTACATACCGTAAATGGCAAATTTTGTGTATCAACCGGAATCTTGTTATAGAAGCGTATACATAGCCCCTTAAATGAATTTGACACTTTGTGAAGACAACTATCAAGAACAGCTAGTTTATTTTTATTCCTCCCATTAATGTTATGTCTGTTACTATTTTTCATAAAGAGATTACTATTCCTCGTAACATAAATTACATTTTCATAGATGTACTGTGACGCTAGTGTAAGAATATTAATTTCCTTTAACTTATCTCTCGAAGATACTCTGGGGCCCAGATTGTAAATTGCCCTAACCGCACGTTTCTGCAGGACAAAGATTCTATTGATATCGGCGGCATTACCCAAAGCAAAATGCCGTATGTCATACATATACACTGTGAAAGTAGCTGAAGTAAACCAAGCTAGCGGTTTCGACGTCTGAAAGTTTCCGTATTTTTTTAATCGCGTACGCTGCAGAGCTGAGCCGCTTTGATAACTCATTTATATGTGGACACCATTGCAATTTAGCATCTAACGTTATACCTAGAAATACAACTGTAGCCACAAGATTCAATTTTTCGTTTCTAACTACAATGTTTGTAATTGTCTCTCTACCATTGGGTAATGTAAATTTCACGCAATTTGTTTTTTTTTTCATTAAGAAGCAGGTTATTAACAGCAAACCAATCAACTACTTTATATATAATGTTGTTCACATCGTCGTAGGAACATTGGCGCCTTTTAACTTCAAATAATAACGAAGTCTCATCAGAAAACAATACTATCTCATGTTTTAAACCCTCCACGAGGCTAGGTAAGTCATTAATATAATCTAAAAACTAAAATGGACCTAGAATTGAACCTTGAGGAACACCTATGCTTATTGCAGACCCTGATCTCGTACCGTTAACATCGACCCTCTGGACCCTGCCTCTCAAATACGATTTAAGAAGGTCGAGGTCACGCCACACCATAATGGCGAAGTTTCCTGACCGGAGTATCATGGTGCACACAATCAGAAGCCTTGGAAGGTCACAGAATACACCGACAGCGTCATGTGAGTCTTTCCATGCATCAAATATATGTTTCATCAACTCAACACCAGCATCGGTTGTAGAGCGACCCAGAGTGAAACCAAAAACTCTGGTGGAACCGCAGCCTTATAGCTTTACCCCATTGTTTCCCAGGACGAATTCTTTCTCAAGGAGCTCTGCTGCTAGTACTAATAATACTGTTAAATGGCGTGGTTCGGTAGAGACGTATCTTCGGTAGTGTATAGTGTGTTGTGAATGCTGTTTTCAAATTACGGCAGTGAGAGGACTTTAAAATAAAATACCAGTTGCATGGGAAGGATTTGTCGTTAAACCTGGGTAAGATGACTTTGCAATAACTGTTATTTATTACCCTGTGTCAATAAATAGAATGTAACGGTACCAGTACGGTAACTAATGCGACCAGCGGTGGTATAATCGATACCAATCGCAAACCACCCGGGGCTTGGCACCACCCGGGGGCTTACATCAATAATTCCTCGTCGGGTTATGAATGATGGCTTTGTAAAACTCGGTTCTGTTTGAGAATATTTAATTTATTTGTTTTAACTTATTTTTAGTTACTAATTTAAACTGCGGTCTGTGGCCGAACGGTTATTATGCTGGACTGACACGCAAATGTCCCGGGTTCGATTTCCGGGCCGGGGGAAATATTTGTATGGCCTACATTTATTTCTTTCGTGAGTTTGGATGTAATTTGTGGTTGTGTATGTGTGTCCATGGCACCCAGTATACAGGGTTTCGTTAGTCTGGGGCTATGAGTGTGTGCGTAATTATTATTACCTACGTTAAAATCGTAAAATTGTATGCGGCTTAAATTCTACGCCCAAAAAAAATTAAAAAGTGCTCCATATAGAGAGGGAGTCGACATTTTGAACTCCTGTAACGGCATGTATCTTCATCAACACATTTATACGTTCCACTGCTGGGCACAGGTCTCCTCCCAGGCGAGAGTTTACGCCATAGTTCGCCACACTGGCCCAATGCGGGTTGGGGACTTCACACGTTCTCCGAGGGTTGTGAACATTCATCACCGTGCAGGTTTCATCACGACGTTTTTCTTTTTTAAATTTTTTTAAAAATCTTGAGCCGATTTTTTTATGATATCTGGTGATGGGACGTCACAAGTGTTAAGCGACACTGCCCAAAAAAGATGCCGAGCCCCTCAGAGCATTAAATCGCAAAAATCAGAAGGGCACTGCCACTGCGCCCGTTACCCTCAGACGTAAGTTGAAAAGTCCCATGTGCCTGTATTATTTTACCAGCAACCTTCCTCTAAAAACCCGAAACGCAGTAATGCTCACATCACTGTTTGGCGGCAGACATAGGTAAGGTGACAGTACTTCCCTGGACGAACTCTTTCACAGGGAGCTTTTCTGCTATTAAGTATATCTCTTTGAGCAGTCATGTAGTCATACAACAACTTGACTATGACTAGAGACATTGACATATACATATTTCATATCTAAATTTTTCGTGCTTTATACATCTGTGGCGATTCGACACCTCGTATGGATTATGGTGGGTGTGTAGTGTATAGTGTATGTGTATAATTTCTAACGGTGTTTTGTATTAAGTTGATTGGTGTATCTTTGAATAAATAAATATAATTAAGTTTATTGAATGGCAGGATGTTTACCACCATAATCAGTATAAAACTTGCTGTTAATTTTGCTTGTAGTTAAAAATGGATGGATCCAAATTGTTCTTTTCTTCTGCTTTTTACGACGACGAAGAGCATTATGTAGCATCACAGCGGTGGCGTCCATTTTGTACAGTGACTGGTGATTAACGATTACGCCGCATGGGTTGCGGTCGCGCCGATTGCGATTCGTAATATATGTTATATATACAAATACAAATGACATATTTTCAGACGATATAACGCTCAACAGATATAATTAATTTATGCTTTACAGACATTTGACATATTCTTTCATGATATAAAGGTCACTGGGTATAATAGATGATTGATATAACAACTTTCAATCTAATATACCGATAGCATAGTGCTCATTTCATGTAAACACATCAGAATATAACATTCACTGAGTATAATGTTGAATGTGTATGTGTGAAATAAAATTAATATAATTAAAGTGTTGTTTAGAATAAACTGTATAGAATAGAACACATGTTGTGTAGAAGTTGATTATAACAAAATACCTAAGTACATTTTCACAGCGCTGCTGTCTTCTTACTAACATTGAACAATAATAATCAGCATTCTGAAGTTGGTCTTTTATATTTAAATTCATCTTTATGCCGCTTGCGATAAGGACGGTCCAAAGTGTCAACACAAGTATGTAGTAGCCCGTAGTTTTCCTATCCGCTCACTGCGATGCGCTCCTCCTACCGCAAAATGGCGGCTATTTGGTTTCGCAAATTAGAAAAGCATTCAGTTTAAATACAAGTTTTTATAAATAAAAATTATTATTCTGCATTGCTAAATAAATACCTTCCGTACTACCAACAAAAACATCTAAAATAAAATGCAGTAATACACCGCAAATCCTGCACTTAAAAAGCACTACTGACATTTTTGGTGTACTTGGATAAATATGATAATATTCCGTTTGAGAGGTTCTAACGTACCATGAAATTACTTCTTAAACTATAGTTTATAAACATTTATATTCAGGGTAAACTTAAAAAACGCTACTTACGGTATGTTTTCAATAAATAAACACCGAAATCACCAGCCCAAATAATAACACACACGATTGTCGTGACGTATTTATGAAGTTGTTTTTTAAATAACAGACCCAGGCATTAAAAACTTTATGGCTTGCTAGAGTAGTTACCGAAATAGCAATTAATATTAGTTCTTTTACCTGTTATAACTATATATAATTTCAAGTGTAATAATGCTTACCTATGAAATAAAGATTATTTTAAATTTGAATTTGAATTTAACTCCAATATCCGATAAATCGGTATAAAATCATCACCGGCACCTCTAGGTGTGGTATGCGTCTACGGCTGCATGTATCGCGTGAGCGGCTAATGTGCCAACCACGTGATCATATTGGGTTGTATTCTATGCAAGTGGTATGATATGACCTAGAACAGTACCAGAACACAATTTTAAGTTGCAAACTTGAGCGTCGAATGCGGTTAACGGCTATGCGCTCGACATGTTCAAAGTTCGATTGAGTTGCTGATGCAAACTAAATTGCTTGCTACTGTGCATACGCGATTTTAGAGAGCAATTTATTTTCAGTAAGCAACTACACATAAACGGTTCGATGGAAGATTCCATGTGATGTGCTTGCAATACAGTTAATGCTTTGCTCCTTTTGTTCCTTTATTCTTCTTCTTCTTCGTATCATATCGATGGTACACATTATAATGCTTGAAGAAGGAAATCACCATCATAGTGATTGCCTGCTGTGAGTTGAGACCTGGGTTTCTACTAAGGAGATCTTCCACAAACTTTGGGTGTCCCAAAGAGCAATCGAAAGAAAACTGGCAGAAGTTAACGCTGAGAGACCGTAAAAGAAACAAATGAGTCAGAGAGCAAAGTAAAGTGAGCGACGTTAGTAAACGAGTTGCGAAACTAAAGCGGGAGTGGGCTGGTCATGTCGCTAGCAAGAAAGGCTCTTGGTGCAAGGCAGTGGTAGAGTGGAGACCGAGAAAGGCCCTAGAGGAAGACCACAGATGCGTTTGTACGACAATGTAAGAACAAAGTGGTTAGAAACTGCTAAAGACCGGGTAAGATAGCATAAATTGAAGAAGGTCTAAATGTTGAATAATTATGTTCCAAAAATTTGTATATGTTTATGCATATTATTGTGTTTTGTTAATTGTAAATTTAAAAGTGAATATAATAAATACATTAATAAATAAATTAGTTAAATAATTTAAAACGTGCATCGCGTTTGCATCGCGTGTGCATCGCGTGTGCATCGCGTGTGCATCGCGTGTGCATCGTTGCTTAAAGTCGCTATGTGTAACCGTCCTTAGAGGTTGAGTACGGCTATAGAAGAAGAAGGCTTTGCCAATCGGCGTAAGGTACTCGTCAATTGTTGCCCAGGGTGCGCCAGACGTACCGGAAAGGAATTATGCCATGCGGGGAGGCTCCTTTCGTGCATCCCTGTTCCTTCGTTGACGTGGCATCCTCATATTTTTTACTTCCACGAAGCGTATAAGGTCTATTTTCTACAATCCACTTTACTCGGCTTATGTTATTTTATGTCTCGCTTCCCTACGACTACGGTGATGATGAAGATGTGCTGCCTAAATCTAGTTTCACAACTATTTATGGGAATAGCAGTTGACCTCTACCTACTCTATAATTCACAACGGAAGCAGATAAAATCGCGATACTACGACAAAGAATCATGTAAGTAATAAAACGATAATATTTTCAAGTGATCCCTTCACAGCGGTATAACATCGTTTGTCTTTTAATCTACTAAAAGCGTTCTGTTTACTTACTCCACAATGTAATGGAACATTCAGCGATGTACGGAGAACGTTTTAGAATGTTCGAGTATTTTCTAGAAGCTAATAGACAGTTATTCGCCGCGGAATCGTATAAGTTGAAATGGAAACGACAGTAGACGAAAATTCTTTTATTCGAGCATTTCGTAAATGTACTATTGCAAGAAATTAAGACGTTTTTTTTGAAACCATCGGCTTTGCGCGGTAGCGTAAGTATTTGATAATGTTTTTTGCTTTTTTGTCGTTCGTGGCACGAGGATGGGTGTGTGGGCGAGATTAAATTTTCGGTTTGGTGAAGTTATGTTTTGCTCTTTTGCATATTTTGACGTTCAAATAATACAGTAGAAGCGCCGACACAACTTTCGATAAAAGGAATTTATTATTTCAGATGTGGCAATGGGTGTTTTAATAATACAGAAGTTTTCTTTCTCTTACAATAGTAACGTATATCATATGAGTGCATGATTCTGTGCAATTATGACACTATGTGTGTAATTTGTCGTGATGCTAACAAACCAGAATCTTACTTACTCTACAAAATTGAGTTTAAATTGCCATTTAAAACAGAACCGATCTTCATTTTCGCTTCGGGTGCGCTGGAAGGACTACCCTGTTTTTTAACGTTACGAAATCCTCATGGATAACTCCGCCCGGGGAGGCTTAGGGTTATGTCGGATTTTTACCGACTAAAACCTGACAGTTCCCTCTCTTCGTCATATACCGGGGCATGTCACGGGAGCGCTTCCGCATTCTTTCGCAACTTCGGCGGTGAGCGGCCAGACGAAGTACTGCCACCTTACCTATTTTTTTTTTTGCCAAGCAGGAATCTGCGCATTACTGCGTTCCGATTTTGCACGGTAAGAGTGCGAGTGAAAAGCAGGCACATGGGACTTTTCAACTTCTGTTTCAGCGCGACGGGCGCAGTGGCGGTGCCTCTCAAGTCTTTGAGGTTTAAACGTCTGAGTGGCACTGCAACTGTTATGGACAGGGTGCACGACGTTCGTCCCGTCATTTAGTATTATAAAATAACCTCTCTCGCTATCCAGATAAGACATGATCTTTTCATCAACCGTTTTGAGAGGTGGACGTGGAACACGTACGCTGCCATCTCGGGCTCACCAGTAATTGGCAGACTCCCATAAGAATGCAACTCAAGGGTACATTACATTCTAGGAGAGTGCATGCTCTCCTAGAGAAGGCCGCTAGGTAGATTGGCTGCTTGCCGTCCACTAAGTAAAACGCAGTTAAGAAAAAACCTGCATGCTCCGCCTACCAACCCGCGGTAGCTTCTCGTCACTGATTCCACCTCGCCAGGAATTTTGCCAACAACCAACAGAAGCCCACGATGGGAAGTTATTAATCATTGCCCAGGGTCCTCGGCCCGGAAGACTGCTTTTCCTCCCGAATAAACCGTATCAAAGAGGACCAGCAGCAATCGGGCACACGTGGAGGTATCCTGGCCTGCACTAGTAACGTCGATAATAAGCAGCAATTGCATGTCCATTGTTTCTTTACATTTTTATGTCTTGAGATATAGTTTCTTTACATTATTCATAAATTATGTAGCAAAACAGACCACAGAGGAAGATATTATCCAGTATATTGCTCAAAAAACGCAATGTAATGTTACTTTGAAAAAAATCAATACGAAATATGACAGGGGATATAATTCCTACAAAGTTTTTGTACCACAACCCAAGCTATCATTATTTTTAAATGAAGATCTTTGGCCGGAAGGTGTATCCTTTCGTCGTTTTGTTTACATCAAAAGGTATGAGGAGAAAGAATTGACACGAAATGAAAAACCTTTGAATGATGGGTGATACTGATAACAGACTATATAATGCAAAATTTTGTAGGTACAATTGTAAATCGGTAACTAGATCAGTTGATAGCGTAAGAAGGTTGTGTAAAACAGCTGATTTTGTGTGTCTGCAGGAAACTTGGCTAATGCCCCATGATATTCCATATTTAGGCTCAATAGACCCCGATTTTGCCTTCACGGGGAAATCCGCGATTGATACGTCTAAGGGAGTCCTGCGTGGGCGTCCTTACGGCGGTGTTGCTATATTGTGGCGAAAAAATATTTTTAGTGATGTCACAGGAATTGACTGTATCAGTGACCGATTAACGGCAATAAAAGTACAAATAATAGATCGGTCTTTTCTATTATTTTCGGTGTACATGCCTACTGATGACATTAGTTCACTAGAAAGTTTATCTGAGTTTTTGGAGTGTCTAGGTGAAATACGTGCTATTGTGGAAGATAATGGTGTCGATTCAGTGTATATATTAGGAGATTTTAATGCGAATATACAGAAACGATTTGGCAAGGAATTACAAAATTTTTGTACGGAGCATCAGTTTATGTGCTTAGACTGGGAACTGTTGGGAATTGATTCTGATACGTATTCGTTTCTGAGTGACATAGATGGGACCAGAAGCTGGTTAGACCACTGTCTGGTTTCGGATGCAGCTAGGAATTCAGTGTTAACTACGAAGTGTCTTGGTCGGATCATTATCCCTTAGAATTAAGTTGTAACTTGAACGTTCTTAGACAAAAGAATAGTGTAACATCTAGTCAAAAAAGTAAAATTATCTGGGGTGAGAGGGACCTTTATCATACTGAACTGTACACCGATTATTGCTTTAAGTATTTGAGAGACATTAACTTTCCCTCAGAATTCAATGTTTGTAGTGATAAGCTGTGTGATAATGTAGAACACAAAATTATTTTGGACAACATGTATAGGTCTTTAGTTGACAGTTTAATGAAGGCGGCTATCTACAGTAATTGTGATAAAACTATGTACACACATATAAAGAAAAGTCATGTAATAGGTTGGAACAAACATGTAAGTGCTCATCATAAGGAGGCTAGACTTAGGTTTTTGGACTGGATTAACTGTGGTAAGCCTAAAAGTGGTCCCAGTTACAATATGATGCAGGAAACTAAAAAAGTGTTTAAAGCAAAACTAAAATGGTGTCAAAACAATCAAGAACAATTACGTATGGATATTTTAGCATCTCATCATTCAAATAAAAAGTTTTCTGATTTCTGGAAAGAGACCAAAAATTGTAATATTAAGTCTAGCTTACCGGTCAGTGTGGAAGGAGTAACTAAGCCCAACCTCATTGCTGAATTATTTAGATCAAATTTTGAAATTAAGTCACCGCTGGGGCCTGCTGTATGTCAGTCTCGAGGTACGGAAGTCATAGGGCAACCACAACAGGTCCGCTTCACGGCAAAGGAGGTTGTAAATGTGATTAAAAGAATGACACGCGGTAAGTCCCCGGGCCATGATTTTCTCAGTATAGAGCATTTGAAGTATGGAAGTGTTCACTTACCTAGAGTGCTCGCCTTGTTCTTTACATTGTGTGTAGGGCATTCATACTTGCCGGACGACCTAATGAAAACTGTTGTTGTCCCCATTGTAAAGAACAGGACGGGTGATGTCTCTAGTATTAGCAATTATAGACCTATATCCCTGGCTACTATAGTGGGAAAAGTACTAGACAGTTTGCTTGACAAGCAATTAAGGAAGCACTTGAAATTGCATGACGCTCAATTTGGGTTCCGACCGGGAGTTTCAACAGAAGCTGCTATCCTTTGCCTCAACCACACTGTCCAGTATTATACCTCTAGGAAAACTCCTGTTTATGCTTGCTTCCTCGACCTAGCCAAAGCTTTTGATCTTGTATCATATGATAGGCTGTGGAGTAAGCTACAGGATGAAACTGATCTACCAGGTGACATAGTTAGTATTTTTAAGTTTTGGTACAATAATCAGCGCAACTATGTTAGATGGGCGGGCGCGAAGTCGGGCATGTATGGGTTGGAGTGTGGCGTGAGGCAGGGGGGATTGAGCTCGCCAAGTCTCTTCAACATATACATGAACGGTTTAATTGTTGAACTCTGCAACACCAGAATCGGATGCTCGTTGGATGGAAAGATTGTGAATAATATCAGTTACGCGGATGATATGGTGTCGCTGAGTCCTTCAATAAGCGCGCTAAGAAAACTAGTTGCAATATGTGAGCGCTATGCTGAGATCCATGGCTTACGGTACAATGCGATTAAGAGTGAGTTGCTTGTGTTCAAAGCGGGTAGCAATGGCTTTAATAACGTCCCTGAAGTTAAGCTGTGTGGCACTCCTCTTAATAGGGTTACTAAATTTAAGTACCTTGGGCATTGGGTCAGTGAGTCCTTGGAGGATAACACTGACATTGAGAGAGAGCGTAGGGCAATAGCAGTCCGGGGTAATATGTTGGCCCGTAGGTTTGCAAGGTGCACGGACAACGTAAAGGTATCTCTTTTTAAAGCTTACGCCAGACCTTTTATACCTGCAGCCTATGGGTCAACTACACTCAGAGAGCTATCAACTCTCTAAGAGTTGTATATAACAATATATTCCGGATGTTGTTGCGGCTGCCGCGATTCTGTAGCGCGTCAGAAATGTTCGCCGATGCCCATGTAGACGGATTTGCCGCCATAATGAGAAAAAGAGCGGCATCCTTGATGCGCAGAGTTCGTGGCAGCGGTAATAGCATTGTGGGTATTGTTGCTGGCAGGGTCCAGGGTTCATTTTTTGAACACTGGACTAAATTACATGTATGTCCTAAACCCAGCACGTATTTATGAATTTGTATCTTCTAACACTAGTATGTAAGTTTTTGTTTGTTATACTAACCAATATGGATGAAATCTGAATTAAAGTATTTGAATTTGAATTTGAATTTGAAATTATTATCATTTCAAGCCGTGTTTAGTTTAGATTTGCTGAAGATTTAAATTGTTAACGAAACAAAATAATTCATTTTTGTAATATTACTTCAAGTCACCGTCTCCTTATGGGAGACCAGGGCCCAGAGACTGGACTTATTAACGATATTACATAGCTGTTGAGGACTGTAATGATGACGAATATTATAATTACTAATATTCAGTAATGACAATCTTATAGGACTTTAGGGCTCATCAGGTGCGAGGGTTTTGGCCCTTTCACAGTGCCGAAGCGGCTAAAACTGTTAGATCCACACGTGATGCAAACAGACATTACACCAAGCATTATGAATGGTACAAGCGAACTGAGCCAATAGATCCACTCGCGTGGCGCACGAGCCGCCGCGCCCGCGCTAGACTCGACACAGGCGCCGCGCGTGGTCATTGTGAACGCTACGAGCGTCTACGTACATTTGATTTACACGTATACTTCATTTTACAAGAAGTCCAATATTTAACTTTACAATTGTAAATCGTGGTTACATGCTTTGCCATCTCCCCAGTTGGGTACTTTGCTCGACAACACATCTTTAAGGATAGCAGTAGCACTGAGATTGGGAAGCAAGGTTTGTGAACCACACCGCTGTGTGTGTGGGGCTATGGTGAGGGAGGATGGACACCACGGTTTGAGCTGCCAAAGGTGTGCGGGTCGTTTTCCCAGACACCATGCCATTAATGACATTGTGCGACGGGCGATGGTGTCGGCTAATGTCCCTTGCGTGCTCGAGCCCCCGGGCCTGAGTCGAATAGACGGTAAAAGGCCGGACGGTTTGACATTGGTTCCTTGGCGGAAAGGTCGTTGTCTTCTGTGGGACGCAACATGCGTAAGTACTTTTGCTGCGTCCCACATAAGACAAACTTCGCAGATGGCGGGTTCCGCGGCGGAAAGTGCCGCGAAACTAAAACACGCGAAATATTCTGCCTTGGAGCCTGTGTACGACTTTGTACCGGTCGCGGTCGAGACGGCGGGGCCTTGGGGTTCGGAAGCTCGGGACCTATTTAAAGAGTTGGGTCGCCGACTCAGAGACAGGGGCTGCGATCACCGCTCTGGGTCGTGGTTGGTTCAGCAGGTGTCCATTGCTGTCCAGCGAGGCAATGCTGCCAGTATAATGGGAACTTTTGCCCCGGGCACGATACAGGGCGGGATTTCTTTTTAAATTAAGTATATTTAACGTGAATCTCACTTTTTTTGTATTAGATTACCTATTGACGAAGCCTTGTGCTGATCTTTAGGTTATACATTTTATTATTGTTCATAAATGCATTTTGTAAATTTTGGAATAAATGAATTTGATTGTAAATAATTAGAAAAATGCAAACAGTGAAACATGTTTACAAAAGAATTGTACAAGCAACGGCACGCCGATTAGGACTTTAATTACAATTTATGGTTCCTTATGATTACACAGTCCAATGTGTAAAGTGTAAAACTCAACCCGCTCCACTATCACACTATAGTTCATCTTCCTGATAAACGTTATTATTTTATATTAGAGTGGCGTTAATTTGACGTAAAGCTGACTTTAATTCGTTATTTGAATTTGTATTTTCTGAAGAATACGAGACAGTATTATCGATGGTAATCGTCCGTGTTACTATAGATAGTACAACGG